>NC_132910.1:8348859-8533859 GCF_047675955.1 Chlorocebus sabaeus
ACATTCCAAGTCTGTTGGTCAAAGAAGCCCTTACAAAATAAGAAATAGATTATGTTAGAGACTGCAAGAACAGGATTTTTTTTATTAGCCTAAGGATGGGACTAAATTGTAGTCAAGGGTCTCTCCTATTACCAGTAAAATCATTGTCATTCTTGCCTTGACAATGTTACTTAGTTCTATATTCTATTTCTTAATACTATGATCTGGCTTACGGCAGTCTGGCTCATAGAATACTACAAACATATGTATGATAAAACAAACAGAACACAAAGCAAACTCTTCTGAATAGAGGTGGAAAAACACTATTATCTAGATATTTGTTTTCTGGGGTTTCTCCATTTGAAACTAAAACAATGCTTTTATAGGCAATGAATTCCTATGGTACAGGTGAATAATTTTTTCCCAAGGGAAAAAAGACATTAGATAAGATATTTCTTGAAACAAGAGACTATTATATTTTGCTTAATGTCTAAAATATTTAGAATTGGATATTGTGAGTTGCTCTATGAAGAAGAGATTTTGATTGTTTTCTCTGAGAGAGTCACTGTAGGACCTTGGAGAACTTCTTGAAATTTTTGAGAAAATTGGTACTTGTACTTACGGAGGCCGAGACGGGCGGATCACGAGGTCAGGAGATCGAGACCATCCTGGCTAACACGGTGAAACCCCGTCTCTACTAAAAATACAAAAAACTAGCCGGGCGAGGTGGCGGGCGCCTGTAGTCCCAGCTACTCCGCAGGCTGAGGCAGGAGAATGGCGTGAACCCAGGAGGCGGAGCTTGCAGTGAGCTGAGATCCGGCCACTGCACTCCAGCCCGGGCTACAGAGCAAGACTCCGTCTCAAAAAAAAAAAAAAAAAAAGAAAATTGGTACTTGTGACTATAAGCCATTATAATAATATAAAATTACCGTCGTGTATTATGTATATGGCTCACATCATGCTTTATAGTAATTGAACAACATCTTTCCATGATGAATATGCTACAGTGTTTTTAAAAATTTATAAAAACTTGAGCTACAATGGGACTTGAATGTGGTACTGTAACTGTTTTTTTTCATATTTTATCAAATTTTTTTACATTTATTACCTACAAACATGTTAAACAATAAGTAGCAGCAAAAGTAGGAAAATCCATAAGATTCCTTTAATAAATTTATGCTCCCAAGAATTCTCTGTAGAACTGATTGAATGAGTAGGAACAGAGAAAGCTTTTAGAATATAGATCACCATAGAGCTTATTTTGAAAGCTTTACTTAAAAAGTTGCAAAAAGAACATCAACATAACTCAGATCATATTTTGAACTATATCATTCTTTTCTTCAAAGACGTCTAAATACAACTCCCACATAGTTCTTACGTAATTTACTGGAGTTTCCCCTAATGACTTTTGCTTGTGAGAATAAAGAAAAGTATTTTCTTTATTCTTCTAAGTATAGCTAAGAAATTTGATTATTATATACAAAACAAAAAGAAGAAATCTCTAGAAGATGGAGGAAAGAAAGCAGAGGAGACCTTGAGTCCTGAAATACTGAGGAATCCCTGGGTTTTCTTTTTGTCTCATATATTACAGATTTTGTACAGGAGACATTCGGAACACAGAAATGTAACCACCTTCACAACTTCTTGTGAATCTGTAGTTATTTCAAAATAAAGAGCTTAATGAAAAAAAGCTACTAACAAAAGAAAAAAAAACCACAACAATACAGCCTATTAGCATATGTCATACATATAGTTTACAGCATGGCTTATAATAATTGCTAAATATCCCTCCTTGAATAACATGCTATAACAATTTATAAAATGCATAAAACTTTCAGGTACCGTGAATTTTGATTGCAGAACTATAGTTCTTATATCTGGCTGTCTCTTATTAAATTTTCTTAAATTTATTCTTTGTAAACACACTGACTAGAGGGGAAAAACAGGAAAATCCATAAGACCTCTTGAATAAAGTTGTGTTCAATACAATTATCTAAATATATAACTGATAATATGGATAAGAATATACTCTATCATTCATTCATGATAGAGTAGATAGATGACAAAAACACACTGTTTTCTACACATTCACATAACACTTCTGACACAAGATGTGTGGGTTTTTTCCATACCAAGCAATTTTCCAACTCTATAGACATCAGCTGGGTGCCCTAGAGTTTAATTCAATTTTGATACTATCTGTCTACTTACATTTAGCATCAGATTTCACAGGATAAGGACTCAGTCTCATAAGACTGATCCCACTTCAGATGCCAAGTGCCAAGTCCGGGCCCCTATGACTTATGACTTACCACCTATAAGTCAGAAGTTTCCACTACTCCCTTCTTAGGTTCAATAATTTGCTAGAATGGCTTGCAGAACTCAGGGAAACACTTTACTTAAATGTGCTGGTTTATTATAAAGAATACAACTCAGTAAGAGCCAGATGGAAGAGAAGCATAGGGCAAGATACGGGGAAGGGCTGGGTGATGGTGTTGCAGAACTTCTAGGCCTGTTCTGGATATACTATCCTCCCAGTAAACCCCCTGTTCAACAACACCAAAGCTCATCAAATATCCTTGTTTAAGAGTTTTTATAGAGCTTATTCTCTAGTCTCCCTCTGCTCCTCAGATATCAGAAGGTGTGGCTGAAAGTGTTAACCCTCTAATCAGTAGGTCTTTCTGTTGACCAGCTCAATCCTGAGGCTATCTAGGGGCTCCAACCTAAGTCACCACATTAGCATGAACACAGGTGTGATCAAAAGTGACTGATAATGAATAACAATAGACGCTCCTATCAATCAGGAAATTCCAATGGTTTTAGGAGCTCTGTAACAGGTGTCAAAAATGAAGACTAAATATGTATTTTATCACAGAGGAGAATTTAGTGACATCATTTTTCAATATTTATCTGACTAATAAAAGGTAAAAGGATTTTAAATGATACGGTTATCTAAATGTAATTTTTTATATTGTTAAATTCTATTATAACAAAACTTTCCGAGATATATAAAAACTTTCCGAGATAGCTCCTTTTAAAATCTTTTAAAACTTTCCAGCTCCTTTTTAAAATCATGAATATTGTTTAAAATTAGTATGATTCTATAAGCCACCTTTGCTTTCTGAGGCTCCAGCAATAAATGCAGGTATTATGATCAGATTTAGTAGTGGAGGAAGGAAAATTGCCGCTGTTAAAATGCACAAATAAACTCTTTTCTAGGTTTATAACCGTCCCTTTGAGTCACTGTGTTTTCTTGGGTGGCTTGGGGTTTTGGATAACATTTTTTTGATGATTGAGATTAGGAAAAAAAAAAAAAAAAAAAACCTAAGGGGTAAAGGAAATTAAAGAATAATTACTTCTTGGGGGCACGAAACAAGACAGAACCAGCTTAGTTGCAGCTTCCCATTGCACCTTTGTCATTTTTATCTGACTGTGATACAGAGAGCAAACCCTTATCTATTTTATCCATTGTTGCCTAACAAACTAAGCCAAAACTCAATAACATCCATTTTACTAGTTCGCCACTCTTGGGTCACCTGCTGGGTTATTCCTCTGGTTAGGGTTAGCATGTTTGATTTCTACCATTAGCTGGTGATTTGACTGGGGCTGGTGATTTGACTGGGGCTGAGAGTTTAGGATGGTTGCAACTTTCCTGTTTGGCATTAGGGATCCTCCATTGGGATCGCTCGTTTCTGCTGCATGTGCTTCCTCCATTAGGCTAGCCAGGGCTTCTTTATATGATGATAAAAATATCCCCAACTATAAAAGGGAATAGATTAAGATTGTATAAGTAGTTTTCAAGCCTCTGCTTAATCCTACTTGCTAATGTCCAATTAGTTATGAAGTCTAATACAGAAGCAATAAGTGGAGAGAGAGATCTCACCTCCTAATAGCAAAGTCATATTGCAAGGGTACATGCCTTGAGGAAGAGAGGAGTTTGTGGCCATTTTTTTGGTAATTAATTATTACATTATTAGGCATGATAGAAAGCTCTCTTTTCATAAAATTACCGATAAAATGATTTGTAAATATCAACAATGTTTTGTTTCTACAGTAATCAGCTGAAATCCAAATAGAGCTTTATTCTACCGGGCATTTGTTTGTAGTTGTGGGTAGTACCGAAAAGGAGTCCCAGTCCAGACCCCAAAAGAGGGTTCTTCGATTTCTCTCAAGAAAGTATTTGAGGTGAGTCCATAGAGTAAATTGAAAGCAAGTTTATCAAGAAAGTAAAGGAATAAGAGAATGGCTACTCCTGGGGGATGCTGGTTGCCCATTTTTATGGTTATTTCTTTATTAAACAAGGGGTGGATGCTAAACAAAGGGTGGATTTTTCATGCTTCCCCTTTTTAGACCATATAGGGTAACTTCGTGACATTGACATGGCATTTGTAAACTGTCATGGCAGTAGTGGGAGTGTAGCAGTGAGGATGACCAGATGTTCACTCATGTCACCACGTGATTTTGGTGGGTTTTGGCTAGCTTCTTTACTGCAGGCTGTTTTATCAGCATCCTTATGACTTTGTACTGATCTCCTACTCAGTACTTTGTGCTGATCTCCTATCTCATTCTGTAACTTAGGATGTCTAACCTCCTGGGAATGCAGCCCAGAAAATCCTAGCCTTATTTTACCAAGCCCCTAGTCAAGATGGAGTTGCTCTGGCTCAAACATCTCTGACATAGGTATTCGAATGAAACTTCCTCTGTGTTTTAGTCTATAGTGTGCAAGAGAAAGCGTAAGAAAACATAATGATATTTTAAAAAGAAAAATTTAGTCTTTGGGTCAGTTGAAAATGAGTGCTTGATAGTTTATTTTGATTACATTTAAAAAGAAACACCAGTTTCTTTTTAATTTTTCTTTTCCTATGTGGCATCCATAGGAAGAACAGGTATAAAAGTTAAATGAAGTTAACTGCTTTTAAGTTTAAATTGAAGATTCACTAAATACAACCAATAATGTAAACTGATAAAAGCAAATCAAAGGTTATTGGCAGAAAATACACAGGCAGCAATAAAATACCCATGCAAACTGTGAATTAGCAAAGTAGAAGAAAAGATTTTTTATGAAGAAGAAAAAACAGTCTATATAGCATAGTGTGGAGATATCAGTTCAATAAAGGTGCTATTTTAGATGAGGAGGACAAAGCAATTGGACATTCTACCATTCTGATGCAAATGGTAGAATGTGAAGATCCAAGATAATTGTGACATTCTGAATCATGATTTGCTTTGTTGCTCTGTTCATGCTATTCTTTTACATTACAGGTACCAGCTGGTTCTTCTTACTTACTGTTTAAGACAGGAAATATATATGGTGAACCAATTCTAGACAAATAGTTTGCTGTCCCAGAAAACTTGCAGTTAAGAGACATGAGCAAGTATAACATATAACAAAACAAAGGCATGGATATTGACTCCCCAGTGGCTTAAATACTTAAAGAGGCAGGGAAACTTCTTGGAAATTAAGGAGAGAAAAGTGATAAAAAAATTAGTAAAATGTACTAAGGATTATTATTAATCCTTCCTTTGTATCTATGAATTATTTTGTTGCAAAATGCTGAGGGGTCATGTCACCTTGGCTAAAAACCTGTGTGTCTCTGAGTGTCAAAATCATGCATAGGAAAATTAAAGAAGGGTGAGCAATAAACCTGTGAAAAATATGTGGGTTGTATGTAAAATCATAATAGGGAGTGATCTGATTAGATTAGAATCATGAAAAAGTATCCTATATTTCACTTTTAGTAAATAACTCATGATGTTTATATTTTACAGATAATGGATATCTCATATTTTATAGAAATATTTTGATACTATTTATAAATTACTTTGGGACCTCTAAATTCTTTGTAGAGCTAGGTAGTCTTAATCTCAAAGATTACTAGAAAGACTAACTTAAAGAAGAGTATAAAATTTATCCTGAAAGGTATCCCAATGATATTAAAGGATTTTTTTAAAGGGCAAAAATTAATCAAATTTGCATTCTGGAAAGATCATTGTGACAACACTAAGGTGGAAGTCAGTAGAATTAGGAGGATATGACTATAATCCACTTAATAAGGGATGAGAGCTTGGAGAATGGCAAAAAATATCGAAAGTGAGAAATATCGAAAGTGAAATGATTTCAAAGCACTTAGAAAGAGAGAATGGATAGGTCTTAGTAATTGATGAAGTCAGTCATTAATTGAGAAAAAATAGTTAATAGTTAATAATATTAGATGTGGTTATGCCATTTACTAGTATAAGGAATGCAGAAAAAGGCACATATTTTGAAATTTTGTGTTGAGTTGCTTATGAGACATCCAAGTGAAATGTCCAAGAGGTAATGAACATGAAGATCAATAGAGAATTCCAATCTAAGTGCACAAGGGTTGGAAACAGCATATTCACATTCAGTCCAGAGTTATTAAATATGTGCAGTGTGCCATAAGTACTGAGCTAGTTTCTGATGAGACAACATTGAAAAAGACATCTTTGCTCAAAGAAAATAATTGGAAATTGATGCACTTGACACATTTGATTGAATCCACTAGTTGGGTGTCAATGAACAACCTTGGTCAGCTGTTTTGCAAACACTTAATTTGGAGCATCATGGAATTTGTTAAAAAAGTAAGTATTATTATAATCTCCTTTTTTGAGAAATGTGTGTGTGTTTTTCTTCAGTACAAAAGGAATATATACTCATTATAGAAGTTACAGATAAGCAAGATAAAATAACTTATTAACAAATATTTACAGTGTGCTTAATACGTATCAGGTATTGTGCTACGTGCTGACAAGAAATATCTTGTCTTTTCTGTTCCAGTCAAAGAGAAATGTGCTTGCTTCCTATCATGCTGGAGTTTTCCATGTGTAGTAACCTCTTTCTTTGTTCTTCTTCTCTACTTTAACTTTAATACTGTTAGCCCCTCCAGGTTCCGCCTATGGGTTCCTTGCTCTGGGAGGTCTCCTTTGACTCATACGTTGCAGGTAGATGGAATTATGTTCTTCCATGGCATCTTACACTTATCCAGCTCTCAGCATATTTCCCAATATGTTGTAATTGCTCATTTGCTAACACCAGGTGATTTGGCTAAAAATAATTTGGCCAAAAGCATATTGGTCAGCTTGAGAGTCTATATAAAATGACAATTTGATTGAAAATCAATATTTCATCACAGGATGTGGTTTTTCACATTGATGATTTTGGCATATGTAAAGGTCATTTGCAACTCTTCATGATTCATACATTTTGCTCATTCTTTCACTAGTTATTTTTGATTTTTTTCATCTTTTAAATGATATTTCCTCATTTCTGGCCAACTTCCTACTTTGTAAACTTTGAGCAATTTAAGAACATTGACATAACTTTTCAGATTAGTTCAAATAAAATTAATGATTAATTATAGTGACTGAGATGAAAAGTTGGAAAGCTCCGCAGGTCTTAAAAGCCTCTGGAGACATACATTTTAGCAGATGACCTGAAGCTCACCTTCTAGTACTTGACCTTCACTGTTAGAAGCTGTATTTCAGTGACAACTGCTCTCTGATTTGAACTTACTGTTGCCACATACCTGGAGACATCAAAAAAAAAAAAAAAAAATAGAATGGCATGCTCAGTAATTGATAGATATTTATTATTAGTCGTTATTGTAAACATAATATTATATAACATTTACCATGTGATTTATTTATGTTAGAGCTATAAGCTTATTTTTCATCTTTTAAATTTAGCTGAGAGATACAAGATCCCTTGGACAGAGAATCAAAAGAGCATAAGAGCCAGTATTCAAAAGCCTTATCATCCCCAATCTATGTCTACGGTTCCAGGTTCAAAAAATGGATCATTACTAGGAAAGTTGGTTTGGCATTTTTGCTTGATTATAGAATGGCCCCTTCTATAGGCAACATGATGACCTCGTTAGGGTTTATCCAATTATCTCCACATTACTCATTGCTTTTGATCTTTTCCATCCACTTTGTGGGAAAATTTTAAGAGGTAATATGGCCTTTTAAATTTCTAGAATTCTTCAATTATGTCTATGATGGCAACAAGCATGTTGGAATCAAGGCATCATGGATTAAGCCAGAGTGATGCCACTTTCTGCCTTCCTGCATGCTGAGCCTTATCACCAGCTATCGAGCTCTCATCTGTGGCCTACCATGCACAGAGACCTGATGACTGGCCAGTAGCCACAATGCATTTATTGTAGATATAAGTATATTCCAGAACATCTGTAAAATCACTTTATATTTTACACAAACTATTTTGGGAACAATTAGAGCTTTTTTAAATTAAAACATTGATTGGAAACATAGACACTTTCAGAAGAAGACAAAACTAAGTTCTTATTCAGTGTGTCAGAGTCTTCTTCAGACAGATAGTGCCTGAAAGGCAGGACTGCCGTTTTATTCTATATTGTGGGGAGTAGACTAGTGCCTGAAGCTTCTGAAATGGAATTATTAACTTCTGCCTCTGTGCTCCTTTCCTTTAATAACACGTTCAAATGAATATATTCATTAAACCAACAAATATTTTTTAAGACCTTAGAAAATGCCAAGCAGCATCCTAGGTGGTAAAGATAGAGTAGTGAGCAAAGCAGAGAAAGTTGTTTTCCTCATGGAGTTTATAGATTTTTTTTTTTTTTTTTTTTTTTTTGGGGGGACGGAGTCTTGCTCTGTAGCCCGGACTGGAGTGCAGTGACCAGATCTCGGCTCACTGCAAGCTCCGCCTCCCGGGTTTACGCCATTCTCCTGCCTCAGCCTCCGGAGTAGCTGGGACTACAGGCGCCCGCCACCTCGCCCGGCTAGTTTTTTTTTTGTATTTTTAGTAGAGACGGGGTTTCACCGTGTTAGCCAGGATGGTCTCGATCTCCTGACCTCGTGATCCGCCCGTCTCGGCCTCCCAAAGTGCTGGGATTACAGGCTTGAGCCACCGCGCCCGGCCCAGATTTTTTTTTTATTCAGAAATAAACATTTATAGATGATGTTTTAATGCTTTATTATGGCATATGACTTTCACTCAAGTGTGGTTCTTAAAAGACAGGGACATTGTAAAACTGTCACATTTCTCTTTGTGGCCCGGATATCAAACATGTAGTGAAAACTCATCTGACCTCAGAGTATCAATTCTTTGAGTGTTTTACCTTAGCTGTGCACAGAAGGAAGCTGGGAAGCTTTAGACTATACCTGCCATTCTCTTTGTTGATGTCCCCAAGTATGTGGCAACAAGTTTTTAGAATTAGGTAGCAATTGTTACTGAAGTAAAGCTTCTAATATTGAAGGTCAAGTGGTAGAAGATGACACTCAGTCACCTAGTGAGATGCATGTCTCACAATCACTGATGACGGAATGATGGAGACTTTGGCAAAGACTCTTACTTCTAGAATCGGATCTCTATTTAGCACAGTGACTACTAGTAATGTTACTGCGGGAAGGTCTTAAGTTTCCTTTCTTCATCTTTTAGGTTATATTGGTTGGGACTGTTTACATTCCCTTCAGTAATCCTCAATACTTTGATAATTTTTCTTGTTTGTTTATGATGGTGAGGATGAGAAAATTAGCCATATTCTGCTGCAGCAGCTATTTAATCTTTTCATTTTTTTTCCTTGCATATACGAACTCTCCAGGCAGTCAAACTCTAGCTCATGACTCAAAGTACGATAAAAACCTACATTCATCAAGCTTTGCAGTTTTATTCCCTGGTTCCTAATGAAAGGTGATGATACAGTGTCTCCTTCGTCTCTAGTGTTTGAATAAAACTAGAGAAATAATGTCAGCTTTTTGAACTCACCCTACTCATGGTAGAAGGAAAAGAAGATATGGGAGGGGAAGATAGTCCTGATTATAAGCGATGTCTGGGACCAGATCCATGAAGCAAATTTCTCAATATACAGGACAAAAAGCCACTAAAAGACAAAATAACAGGAAGATGCAGACGACAAATCATTCTACAATTTTTGAGGTTCGTGATTCTTTTGAGCTGAGACAGGCACAAAGGCAGTACATCTGCTGGCAAGAACAGTAGGCTTTACCAAGTAGAAAAACAGCAGAGGTGTGGAGGTTGAGAAGTCCTGTTGTTCCACTCTAACCACCATGGTTGAGCAGGAAGAAGATGAAGCCACTAACCAATTTTAAACATGAAAATGAAATCATAGAAATTATTCTTGAAGAGTATTAGTCTTGCTTTAAAGTGGAGATCTGTCGTGTGCTGGTAAATCTGTTGAAGTGTTTGCCGCTTTTTGCAGTATAGATATTTTCCCCATGGGTGATTTTAAGCTACCTGTGGTTTGAAAATCCACTCAAAAAAATCACTGAGCATTTAACAATTGGTTCTCATGAACCAGCAGGAACTGGCTTCAGTATACCATGGGTTAGAAAATAGATTTCTTTTGGTGTTACCCTTTGTTTTTTCATACCTCAAGTCCAGGGGTAGGACATCCTGGTAGAAGGCTGTTGCCATAATTCAAACATTAGAATATAGATGAAGATGGACAAACTAGTGGAATTCTAATGAGGATGGGGAAGGAAGATTTTTGTCTAAAGGAAAAAGAGATTTACACTGAATGTGGTGAATTAGGGAGTGGAAAGATACAAAGTGACTATAACTTTGGAAATGGGCTCGGGGGTGGTCCTATTCACCAAGATAGGGAAGACAGGAAGAACATTAGTTTATAAAGAGTGAGCTGGGTAATCAAATTCAATTTTGGATATGCTGAATTTGAGGTACATATAGAATGCCGAAGAGAGTTATTCTAATATAGAATTGATGATTGTTAGAACAAAGTCCTTGAGAAGGGGAATAAGGATAGGATAAAGGACACACCCGGTGAATATTCTCTCATTATAGGAGGATGAAAGAAAGAAAGGGAAAAATGTGAGTCCTAATAGCTTTGATATTGCCCTGAAAGGAAGTGGAAAGGGTTCTTGGCTGATGTGCTTAATTTACTCAGAAAAGTGGGAAGCACAGCCATGTGCTGAGGCCGAGGCATAAGTAGTATAGGAGCTGTGAGAAGACATTTGAAAATGTAGGGATATCTATTAAGGGAAATCATTAGAAGAAACAGCTGAGGGAAAGTTTCCTAGGGAGTATTAATGACCCAAATGAAATTAAGTTTGTAGTGGTTTTGATTCAATGTTTTAAATAGCTACATGCTTTTGTGATAATCAGATAATATTGTTAAAAAATTCTCTTACTCAGGCTTTCCACTCATTTCAATACAGTCTAAGAACCAAATCATTGTATATTTCAAAAGCAAACATTTTATGGTGCTTCACTTCTAAAAGTTTTGTATATTATTCATTCATTTAATCCCCACAGCGATCATGGGAGGCAGGCTTTAATATTTTTCCCATTTTAAAGATGAGGAAATGTAGTCTTGGAGCATTTGTGACTCTCCCAATGTCACATGGTACAGCTGAAATTGCAACCAGTTCCACTGGCTCCAGAGCTGGTGCTTTTACTTATTTCACACACCTCTTACAGATTTATATAGTATTTGTAGGATTTGGTCATAAACATTATTAATTTTATTGCATTTTATCATTATGCAAACCAAATTAAGAGAGTATAAAACAAAAATGTAAAATCAAAGCAACAAATAGTGAGTACCTTTACACAGTTTTACTTACTGATACATGGGAAAATAATGATTCAACACAGGAAACAAAATTATACATAGCAAAACCTTAAAAGAATAGAAGAAACATCTTCTATGACACTGTATGTGGAAGTTGTTTCACTCTTATCAGAAGCTGAGAACAACTATATGTTTTCTTTGATATCAGCATAGAAGCCATTCCCTGGCAATCATATATAACTATGGTATTTGAGAAGATCTCTGCAGAATAATAATAACATGAATAAAATATCAGAGTTATATGAAAACACATAATAAAGACTATGTATTAAGGACTCTGCTTTCTGTAGCTTGAGCTGTCTCTGAAATTGCTATGTCAGTCCTGTTACAAGGATGCGTTCAATCCAAAATAAGCTAAGTGGAAAGAGAAAAGATGGGCTGAAGAGAAAAGATGAGCCTAATGGCTCATGCCTGTAAGTTTTACTAACATCTAAGAACAAAGCATTTTATGTCATGCATATTGTGGTCTCTTCATATACCCGTATACTAACATTAAGATTTATTACTGGCTGGGCGCGGTGACTCATGCCTATAATCCCAGCACTTTGGGAGGCCGAGGCGAGTGGATCACGAGGTCAGGAGATGGAGACCATCCTGGCTAACACAGTGAAACCACGTCTCTACTAAAAAGTAGAAAAAAATTAGCCGGGCATGGTTGCAGGCGCCTGTAGTCCCAGCTACTCCGGAGGCTGAGGCAGGAGAATGGCGTGAACCCCGGAGGTGGAGCTTGCAGCGAGCCCAGATCGGGCCACTGCACTCCAGCTTGGGCGACAGAGCGAGACTCCGTCTCAAAAATAATAATAATAATAAAATAAATAAATAATAAAAAGATTTATTACTTAGAAAATTGAGTTACAATGATTTTATTAATTCCAACTTACTAACTAAGAAAACATCACTTGAATTTTTTTTTAACAAGACGAGAAGATAAACCTGACATTTATAGTTAAGATTCTAGTGGATGGGGATAGCTGGTCAAGTAAGTTGAATGCCTCACAGAATTTTTTCTTAGCAAGTCTGGTTCATGCATCTCCAAAAACATTACCATATCATTGCACCTTACATCATATTTTAAGTTTTATTAATAATATATTTTAAATTATATCTGTCTTGGACTTAGTGAATGATTACCTACATAAAAGAGCTGTTGGTATCTCAGCCTATTTTGCTGTGATACCACTAAGTTTGCTGAGAGTCCATCAGTTTCAGTCTCACCATGATTTCAAAGCATCAATCCAAAGAGCATCATGCTTTTATAAAAGGCCTGTGGCATCCCAAACTCATCTATATTGTATTAGCTACTAATTCAGTAACTTATAGCATTTTTGTTAATCTAATAACCTGAACAGTGAGTTTGAAATAACTGTATGATCCTTCTTTAAGGATGAAAATTTGGTACATTTTTAAAGAGTTCCTCTACTTCTATTTTCTCATCACACTAATCCATACCACATGTCAATTTACTTTGATAAACATCATTACTATGTGCCTGACAAGGTGATGATACAAAGCTGGGTGACACATAACAAATGTATTCAGTGAGTTCACTGTGTTGTAGTAAAGATAGATATAGTTCATGAGGCAATCTAGAGTAGAAGTATATTAATTAAATACATATTTATCAGGTATCTACTAAGTGCCAAACTCATATACACAGTGCAGTCACAGAATAATGAAATAGTTGAACTTCAGAAAGTTAGCAAGTTAAAAAAAAGAAGATGACATCTGAACCAGGCGGTGCTACAATTAAGGGAGCAATACATACGAAGGTATAGAGATGTAAAATAGTGGGAGTTCAGTATATACAAGGTGTGTAGCATTGCTGAATTATGGAGTATGAAAAGCAGAAAATTCAGCAAGGAACAATATGAATTGTTATAAAATCTTCCTTAATTATGACTATAATCACAAGCTGCTATTCTCATAACTTTAGGTGTTTCTCATTTCATATCATCAATCCTGACTATTTCTAAATGAAATTAAAGATTTTCTTTAAAAAAAGACAAGCCCACCTGTTCAACCTTAGTTACTTGTTTTTTCACTTTATGCAAATTTAATATTTGCTATTCTCCAAAAACAATTTGACACTTTCTTCCTTTGCATTTTTTCATGCTACTTCCTGTGCCTGAGAAGCTTCATGATTTGTCATGATCCTACTCCTTATTGAAGGCACAGTTCAAAAGGCACAACTGCCGGAAACATTGCAAGATTTCCCAACTGCATGTTTGCTCTTGTCTCCCTGGAACCCCCTGAGTTCCTACAGTTCAGGATACTTTTTTTCCTTTGAAACTTTTCACAACTCTGAACTTTTCATTCCTGTGTCTCTGCTTTTTTAAAAATAAGTTTATAAGCTTCTTCAGCTTCTTATTTCTTGCCAACAATGCAGTTAGAAAAGCACAGACTATAGTAAAAATATCCAAAAAAGTAAAGTAATAGCCCGGAAAGACATATGTTTCTATGCATTGGAAACACATTTAACACCCATGGAAAAGTCCTAGGCAAGTACACAGGTTAGCTGTGCAGATGTCCTCTACAACATTCAGGAACCAGGCAGTCAGAGACTTCCGTTTTCACCAATTACCTTTCAAGGCTATCATTGGCATTAACATTCCAATCAGCCAGAAGAGAAAATGAGAGTGAGTATAATGAAGCTTTCCTAGGCTTGGCGTGGGTGTGGCACAGCTCACTTCTGCTAATAGTCTCTTAGCTGTTGCTTAGTCACATGGCTACATTTCACAGAAAAGAGAGAGAGAGAGACATATCCAGATAATGTGAGTGTTTAGGTACCAGTCTCTGCCATGTAGGATTGTTATAAAACTTTACAAAATAACAATACTAGCCAGTATTTACGGAGTATTTATCATATGCCACGCTGTTTTTTCCTAGGTGACTTACATGTATTAACCTATTTACAACAGTCCTGTAAATTCGGGTACTCTCTTACCTCCCTTATTTTATAGATGAAGAAATTAAGACAAAAGAAGTTTAAATAACTTTATGAGGGTTGCACAGCCAATATGTGGTAAAGTAGGGGTGTGGTTTCAGAGTCTATGTTCTTAAACATTATAGCACACTGACTTTAGGACAGTAAACTCTCAGTAGACTTTGGTAACTAATCAGCCCTGGGACTTAAGGTTGCAAGATTAACATTTACATTTCAGATTCCATCTATACAAAACGAGGCTTATTTGAGAAAAAGTTTATCCAGAAAATATTTAGGAATCTACCTGCAAAGTGTTTACAAAGCACTTTGAGAAAGACATTATGGAATGGTTTTATGATGTTGTATTAAGAATCACATCATCAACATATTATATGGAAATATTAGCCAATGGGCAATTTTTCTTCATATTTTATTATTTAGTATAATTCTTAATCAATAGATGAAAGTCTCCAATAAACATGAAGGCAGTTTACCTACTCTTCATTTAAAACACTGCCTGGAGGTGACTCGTGTGCCAGACAGCCTGGAGACGCTGTATTGATAGCTGAGTCTCTAAGTAAATCGATGGATTTGTGCCTTGAAACCCATTCAAAAAACATTTTTACCAATCCATTGAAGAATACCGAAGATAAAATTGTAATGGAAAAGCCTTCTGTGAGTGGGGTCATCCATTCTTGTGCTTTGTTTGTGCTTTCTAATACAAAAGGTAACTAATTCGTCTTAATAGGTCAGCGCTTTTTTAGTCTTCTTTCAGACTTATGCTCTATTCTACGTGATCCTCTCTAAGAAGAAAGGCATTTATTGATTTCCCCTTAAGCAGCCAACTGCAGACTTGGAGTATCTTGGCTCAATCAACAAAACCTGCATTTTGCAAAACATTATCCCTGAATGATTTTATAGAACATTTCTTAAGTTTTACCTTTCTTAATAGAGGAAAGTCTATTCATTGCTTCGTAGACATAACTTATATATTAGGATTATGTATGGCTATTTTTTATTAACATAGATATACAATAATGACTCATTGCCATTGTTTGAGTTCCTATAAATTACACCATATTCTTTTGGTATTTCATCTGTGTAAATATCCATTTCTCCTCCATCCTTGATTGAGATAGGACAGTTATCTTTTAGGCTTGGCCTCTGCCCGAATCTGCAGAAAGACCCATTGTTTGGTTCAAACATGAACTGAGGAGACTCACAGAGATTTAGACTGGGGTTACTCATATAAGTGAAAAACTCTTTTCCACTGGAACTGCAAGGATGGGAAGCTGGAATTACTGTAGCCACATCGCTTTCAACTTTTGTTTATTTATTTACTTAACAAATATTTACTGCTACATCTACCTTGTGCCAAGCATAGGCACTTAGAATACAGAAATGAACAAAATAGACAAAAGTTCTGGACAATTAGATGTATGGATCATCCTGAAAATGATTAACATGGTTAACCCACATACATTAGAAGTGAGAAACTAGAGGATCTGGGTTTTGTCAACATTGTTTAGGTCCCAGAATCAAGCCTGGATGAAAAACTTCATACTGGCATAAAAAATTCTATTTCATAAGCCAGTATATTTTTTTTTCTTAAGCTGGTATGGATTTAATATTCTGTCACTTGTGTTCAACGGCATCCCAATTAATACTCAAGCTTGACCTCATTTATACTATAAAAATTGTTATTTAATGTTACTTGAATATTCTGTCCTGTTGTACATTCTTATGTCCTCAGTTTTCTTCTTGCTATCACTGCCTCATATTTTCAGTTCATTTTGATGATCCTAAGAGCCCTATTGAAAAAATATAGGCATTGCATCATAATTTCCATTTATGGCTGAGAAAATTCAGAATAAAGTACTGGAAAATATAAATGTCATTTGTGTTCCTTATGCTTGAGACGTGCAATATAAATCAGGAAAGATAACAGGCATGTATAGATGTAGTCACTTCTGATGATAGAAACACATATACTCTATATTGATCAAAGGTATCATTTATAATTTACCATCAATCTGATATTTTTCTCTAAATTATTACTCGTAATGTGGACTCTAAGATTTACATGTTGTTTTAATGCTGTTTTTGGCACACTAATCATATTATTTAAGCAAAAGTAACATGTCATAGTAAAGTCGTTTTAAACAGAAAATACAATTTTATAATGATGTTTTATGAATTCTGCTTACAATACTCCCTTCATTTTTCATTAAAGTTATCTCATTTTTTGTAAGATATCATATTTTCATTCAATGTGGAAAAAAATAATCCAAACTGTAGATTAAAATACTTTTTGTTTTGTTGGGTTATGCAATTAATGTACTATGTTAAAAATACTTTTCTGCTTGTTACAGACAATGAGAAAATATAGAAGAGTATAAAGTAAATAAAAATCACACCTAATTCTGCAATTAACTGATATTTTTATACATTTCTTTCCAGGATATATTTAAACAAATAGATTAATTTATAGACATATTTTTTAAATGACTAATTTCTTACCTAAGGTACTAGATGCTGATTTTCATCACTTGCTCCCATGTTTTGAGCATCTTTTTATTCAGTATTAAAAGAAAGATTTTAACAACTCATCAGCAAAATTAATTCAAATGCTCCTTAATGGTGTAAATTTATATTGTTTCTAATTTTCATCATTTTAAACAACATTAAAATCTGTTCTTTTATTTCATATTGTTTATCTTCATCTCTAATTATATAATAAGAAAAAATTCTTGAAGTTTATTTTAAAAATGTGAAACAGAATCATTTATTTTGAATGTTCTTTTTTGTTTATTACTGAGGATAACTCAGTTTCTTTCTCCACTTTTCCGGTGACATAATTTCTTTATTGCTTTGTTTGTAATCTCTGTATTGTAATTAAATTAAAAATTAACTCTTTGTCTCCCATAATCATTGCCAGTATTTCTCTCAATTATTTGTTTTCAATCTCATTTAAGAGATTGTTGGCATAAAAATATTTGCTTTACATGCTGAAACTATTTTCATTATTTATTTTTCTTTGTGATATTTTGCAATGTCTTTTTGTTCAATGTATATGTCCATTCTTAAATCATTTACATAATATTTAAATCAAATTGTAAATATCCTTTTAGAATATATGATTACAATTTGTAACTTAAGTTTCTTAATGGGGAACTAAGTTTGAATTATTATATGAGGCAAAATTTGTGTTTTTCATTGTTTTAATTGAAATACCTATTTTACCCAAATCATTTGTTGCTTAATTTGTATTTTCCTCACTTATTTTAATGATTTATTTATTGTATAATTATTTAGATATAAGAACACATTTTTCTGCTATTTACTTTGTATTTTGGGGATCTATTTACAGTTTTCTTTCCTAGCATTATACTGAATTAATTTTTTTTTTTTTTTTGAGACAGAGTCTCGCTTTGTCGCCCAGGCTGGAGTGCAGTGGCCGGATCTCAGCTCACTACAAGCTCCACCTCTCGGGTTTACGCCATTCTCCTGCCTCAGCCTCCCGAGTAGCTGGGATTACAGGCGCCCACCACCTCGCCCGGCTAGTTTTTTGTATTTTTTTTAGTAGAGACGGGGTTTCACCGTGTTAGCCAGGATGGTCTCGATCTCCTGACCTCGTGATCCACCCGTCTCGGCCTCTCAAAGTGCTGGGATTACAGGCTTGAGCCACCGCGCCCGGTCCTGAATTAATTTTTATAGCTACATCTTAGCTAATATCTAATATAATATCCATATCACTTTTATTTTTAGAATACTTATATCTATTTATATTTACAGATAAAATCATGTTTCATAAGCTCCATAATAATTCACTTATTATTTTCATCTGACTTAATCTCATGTTAGTGAAATTAGATTATTAAAAAAATTATACTTTTCCTGAAACATGAAGTGTCTCTCTGTTCATTTGTATCTTCTGTAATGTCTTCATATATATAAATATCTTTATACATGCATGTATTTAGATTTCTTTTTTTAGTTTCTCACATATTTTTCTTTCCTATCAGTCAGCATACAGTACAGCAAAAATATTGCTCATTAGATATTTCAAATATTAGGGAATTTTAAACAGGATATTTGTTTCTTAGAGCATGATTAGAAGGGCTAAAGGAGGGAGAATCAGGGGACAACTGTACCTCATTGATTTTGAGAACACTCCTATGTCTGTAACCCAAAGATCAGAAAACTGCCATTGCTTTCTCTACAACTGTTCATGAATTTTTGGCTGGCTACTAGATGTGAAGCATGGCCACTGCAACTGTCTCTCAGTATTCATGTGGTTATGACATTGCTTGCTGTCAGAAGGTCACCTGGAAGAGGGCTTCTGCTTAATTTCTGTCTTTCAAATTTGGGCAGCAATACCGTAAATTACTAAAATCTATTTTGCATCCAAGAGTTTAGCTTCAGTGTAATCAAGTAAATGTAGATTTTCGGTTAGGAATATCTGCAAAATTGAAAGTAAGTGTCAAATTCATAAGAGCAATCTTAATAAGTGTTTTTTATTCCATCTCCTCACAAGTTACTGCGGATGTATAGTAATTCCATTGTGTTTGAATGTTTCTTACAGTGTCTTTATTTCTAATTCAAATTTGTTTCATGCAACACCAGCAATAAAAACAAATATAATTTCCAATTATAAAAAAGATTATTTGTACAAAATATATGAAAAAATTAGATTAATTTAGATAATTAAATTAATATTTCATTAATACACATAACAGATTAATAATGCATGGGAAACTGTACTATCAATAATGTCAGAAAAAAGTCAAAATGTAATTCTTCGTAAGTACTTATTTAATAATATCGTTCTCTTCTTCATTTTCTTTACTTCTTGACCTAAAAACAAGTAACTCAAATTCATGAATGTATAGTATATAACTGGATTTTTTTTTTTTTTTTTTTTTTTGGAGACGGAGTCTTGCTCTGTCGCCCGGGCTGGAGTGCAGTGGCCGGATCTCAGCTCACTGCAAGCTCCGCCTCCCGGGTTTACGCCATTCTCCTGCCTCAGCCTCCCGAGTAGCTGGGACTACAGGCGCCCGCCACTTCGCCCGGCTAGTTTTTTGTGTTTTTAGTAGAGACGGGGTTTCACCGTGTTAGCCAGGATGGTCACGATCTCCTGACCTCGTGATCTGCCCATCTCGGCCTCCCAAAGTGCTGGGATTACAGGCTTGAGCCACCGCGCCCGGCCTATAACTGGATTTTTTTTGTTCATTGTTTTCATACGCTGTGTTTTAATCTGGTTTATTTTAGTATGAGTTTTGAAAGACATTAATAATGAATTTGAAAAAAAAAATTCCCTACACATTTATTTCATAGCTCAGAAACCAAATTACTTTTTGTCAATGCAATAGATGCAGTCCATGTGACCAGGTTACATAAATTCTGCATCTGACGGTGATATGACAGGAGAGGTAGAGAAAGATGGCCAAAATAGAAGGCTCCCTCTATCATCCCCTCTACACCACCACCAAATTTAACAACAATCTACACACAAAAAAGTATATTCATAAGAACTAAAAATCAGGCAAGCACTCACAGTATCTGGTTTTAAATTTATATCACTGAAGGAAGCACTGAAGAAGTTGGGAAAGACAGTTTTGATTTGCTGATGCTACCCCTCCTTCAACCCATCGCAGTAACTGTGGCATAGATAGAAAATCTGTATGCTTGTAAGAGGGAGCATGCATCAGTTGTGAGACATTGCATTAACTCACTGCTGCCCTGTCATAGCAGAAAGCAAAACTGTGCTGAACTCAGCTGATACCTGCCCACTGAGAGAGCATTTAAACTAGCCCTAACCAGAGGGGAATTGTTCATACTAATGGTCAGAACTTGAGTTCTGGAAAGTCTTACTGCTGTGGGCTAAAGGGCTCTCAGGTTCCAAATAAATTAGTGAGGAAGACTAGGCCATAATGACTGTGACTCCTGGGTGACTCCTAGTGCTAAACTTGACTCAGAGCCAGTGGACAATGGGGGGCGTGCAACATACTGAGGCAGCAGCTGGCGTATCTAAGGCAGTGCTTGTGCCACCCCACCCTCAACCCCAGATGGCATAGCTCATGGCTTCAAAAGAGACACCCTCTTTCTGCTTTAGGAAAGGAGAGGGAAGAGCACAGCAGACTTTGTCTTGCTTATTGGATGCCAGCTCAGCCACAGTAGGATAGAACACCGGGCAGAGTCATGAGGCTCCCCTTTCCAGGCCCTATCTCCCAGACATTTCTAGAAAGACATATCCTTGGCCAGAAGGAAATCTGCTGCCTTGAAGAGAGGGACTCAGTCCTGGAAGAACTCATCACCTGATGAATACAGTGTCCTTGGGCCCAGAGTAACCAGCAGTGACACTCAGGTAATATGTCATCAGCCTTGGGTGAGACTCTGAGACATGCTGACTTGAGATGAGACTCAGCATATTCCCAGAAGTGGTACATATGAAGAGACTCTGATCAAGAAAAGCAGAGAGAAAAGTAAAGAGAACTTTGAACATTGCCTTGCATCTTAAGTACCAGTTGGGGCACTGTGGGATAGAGAATCAAATGGGCTTTTTGGGTCCCTGATTCTAGGCCTAAGCTCTTGGATAGCATTTCTGGATGAGCCCTGGGACAGAGGGCAGTCCAAGTGCTCTGTTCTGAAGGGTGAGTCCCAGGTCAGTCAGTATTCACCATAAGCTGACTGAAGAGACCTTGGGCCTGAAATGTACATTGTTGGCAGCCTGGCAGTACTCCCTTTGGGTTTGTCATGATGGTAGCAATGGGGTGAAGCTTTTCTGCTTGTGGAAAGGGGAGGGAAAAGTGGCAAGAAATGTGTATAAGTTAAAGTGTAGAATTTTCATTACTTTTTGCTTGTGGAAAGGGGAGGGAAAAGTGGCAAGGAATGTGTCTAAGTTAAAGTGTAGAACTTTCATTATTAATTACTTTTTGCTTATTTGTTTGTTTATGCAATCAGTGTTAAGATATAACCAGTTTAAAGTAATAGGTTACAAGATAATATTTGCAATCCTCATCATAACCTCAAAAAATACAACATGTACACGTAAAAAGCATGAAGTTAGATTAAATCACTGGAAAAAATTACTTTCACTATAAGAAAACACAAAGAAAGGAAAGAAGGTAGAAAAGACCACAAAACAACCAGAAAACAAATTAACAAATAGTAGGAGTGAGGCCTTACTAATCAATAATAACGTTGAATGTAAATAGACTAAATTCTAATCAAAAGACATAAAATGGCTGAATGGATTTAAGAAAAAGACCAAATGATCTGTTGCCTACAAGAAACATACTTTGCCTATAAGTATGTATTTAATCTGAAAACAGGGGGTTGGAAAAAATATTCCATGCCAATGGTAACAAGAAAAGAACAGGAGTAGCTATATTTATATCAGACAAAACAGATTTCAAGACAAAACCTAAAAAGAGATAAAGAAAATCACTCTATAATTCAAAAAGGAGTAATTCAGCAAGAGAACATGACATTTGTTAAAAAATATGCACCTAACACTGGAACACCCAGATATATAATGCAAATATTAGAAATAAAGAGAGAAATAAAACTTAACACAGTAATAGCTGGAGCTATCAACACCCTACTTTCAGCATTGGGCAGATTTTTCAAACAGAAAATCAACAAAGAAACATTGGACTTAATTTGCATTATAGACCAAAAGGACCAAGTAGATATGTACAGAACATTTCATCTTAGAGCTGCAGAATACACATTCTTCTCCTCAGCATATGGATCATGCTCAAGGATAAACCATATGTTAGGTCAAAAATGCCTTAAAATATTCAAAAAATTGAAATAATGTCAAGCTTCTTCTGTGACAGCAATACATAAGCCTAAAAATCAATAATAACAGGAATTTTGGAAATTAGACAAACACATGGAAATTTAACATAATGCTTATGAATAACCAATGAGTCAGTGACAAAATTAAGAAGGAAGTTAAATTTCTTGGAACAAAGGATAATGGAAACACAACATACCAACACCTACGGCATACAGCGAAAGTAATACTAAGAGGAAAACTTATAGCTATAAGTGTCTATGTCAAAAATGCAGAAAAACCTCAAATAAACCAACTAATAATGAATGTTAAAGAATTAGAAAAGCAAGAGCAAACTAAACCCAATATTAGTAGAAGAAATAATAAAGATCAGATCAGGAATAAAATAAACTGAAACAAAGTAAACAACACAAACGATCAATGAAATGAAAAGCTAGTTTTTTGAAAACATAAACAAAATTGACAAAGCTATAGCCAGACTAATAAGAAAAAGAGAGAAAAGACCCAAATAAAATCAGAGATAAAAAAGGAGACATTACAAGTGATATCACAGAAATTTAAAGGATCATTACTTGCTACTGTGAGCAACAATATAACAATAAATTGGAAAATATGGAAGAAATGGAAAATTCCTACACACATACAACCTACTAAGGTTGAACCATAAAGAAATCCAAAACTTGAATAGACCAATAACAGGTAACAAAATCAAAGCCATAGTAAAAGTCTCCTAGTAATATAAAGCCTGGGACCTGGTGTCTTCACTACTGAATTCTACCAAACATTTAAAGAAGAAACAATAGCAATCCTACTCAAACTATTATGAAAAAAAAGCAGAGGAGATATGGGTCCAAACTCATTCTATGAGGCCACTAGTACCCTGATACCAAAAATGGACAAAGACATGTCAGAAAAAGCAAACCACAGGCCAGTATCTCTGATGAACATTGCTGCAAAAATGCTCAATAAGATACTAGCAAACCAAATTCAACAATATATTAAAAAGATAATAAATCGTGATGAAGTGGCTTTTATCCCAGGGATGCAAGGATGGTTCAACATACACAAATCCATCAGTGTGATACATCATATCAACAGAATGAAGGACAAAAGCCATATGATCATTTCAACTGATGCAGAAAAAGTGTTTGATGCAATTCAAGATCCCTTCATGATAAAAACCTTAAAAACCTAGGCATAGAAGAAACATACCTCAACATAATAAAAGCCATAAATGACAGACCCACAGCTAGTATGATAGTAAATGGGGACAAATAGAAAACCTTTTCATTAAGATCTGGAACAAGACAAGGATGACGACTTTCACCACCATTATTCAACATAGTACTGGGAGTCCTAAATGAAGTCATCAGACATGAAAAAAAGAGTAAACAGCATCAAATTGTAAAGGAATAAAGCAAGTATCATCATTTGCAGATGATATGATCTTATATTTTGCAAAACCTAAAGACTCCACCAAAAAAATATTAGAACTGAGAAATTTTGCAAAGTTGAAGGACACAACATACAAAAATGTGTAGCATTTCTATATGCCAACACTGATCAATCTGAAAAAGAAATTACACAATAGCCACAGATAAAATTAAATACCTAGGAATTAAGTTATCCAAAGAAGTAAAATATTTCTATAATGAAAACTATAAAACACTGATGAAAGAAGTTAAAGAGGACACAAGAAAATGGAAGGATATTCCATGTTCATGGGTTGAAAAAATTAATAATGTTATAATGTCTATACTACCCAAAGCAATCTACAGATTCAATGCAACCCCTATCAAATAACAATGACATTTTTCACAGAAATAAAAAAGACAATTCTAAAATTTATACGTAACCATGAAAGACCCAGAATTATCCAAAGCTATTCTAAGCGAAAAGAAGACAACTGGAGGATTCATATTGCCTGACTTAAAACTATACTACAGAGTTATAGTAACCAGAACAGCAGGGTACTGGCATAAAAATGGATACATACACCAATGGGACAAAACAGGGAACCCAGAAACAAATCTGTACATCTACAGTCAACTCATTTTTGACAAAGCTGCTAAGAATGTATATTGCATATATTGAAAGAAGACTGTCCCTTCAATGCATGGTACTGAAAAAACTGGATATCTATATACAGAAGAATGAATCTAGACTGCTATCTCTTGCCATATACAAAAATCAAATCAAAATGTATTAAAGACTTAAATCTAAGACCTCCAACTGAAACTACTATGAGTAAACATTCAGGAAACTATCCAGAACATTGGCCTGGGCAAAGATTTCTTGAGTAACATTTCACAAGAACAGGCAATCAAAGTAAAAGTGTACAAATGGGATCACATCAAGTTAAAAAGCTTTCTGCACAACAAAGCAAACAATTGACAGAGTAAAGAGACAACCCACAGAATGGGAGAAAATATTAGCAAACTACCCAGCTGACAAGGGATCAGTAACCAGAATACATAAATTCTCACACAGCTCTATAGGAAAAAAACATAATTTGCTTTAAAGTTGGGAAAAATATCTGAATAGACATTTCTCAAAATAAGACATATGAACAGCAAACAGGCATTTGAAAACATGATCAACATCGCTGCTTGTCAGAGAAATGTAAATCAAAAATACAATGAGATATCATCTCACCCCAGTTAGAAGGCCTTTATCCAAGACAGTCAATAACAAATGCTGATGAGGATGTGGAGAGAAGGTTACCCTCATAAACTGCTGGTGGGAGATATCTGCACTCCCATGTTTATTGCAGCACTATTCTTAATAGCCGTGATTTGGAAACAAACTAAGTGTCCATCAACATATGAATGGATAAAGAAAATTTAGTACATGTACACAATGGGGTACTGTTTTGCCATAAAAAAATAAGATCTTGTCATTTGCAACAGCATGATGTCATTATGTTAAATAAAATAACCTAGAGATAGAAAGACAAACTTCTCATGTTCTCACTTATTAAAAATTAAAACAATTGTACTCATGGAGATAGACACTGTAAAAATGGATGGTTAGCACAGGCTGAGAAAGGTAGTGGGGGGTTGGAAGAAAGTGGGGATGAGTAGAAAAAATTGTTAGAAAGCATGAATAAAACCTAGTATTTTCAGCACAACAGCGTGACTATAGTAAAAAAAAAATTATAATTGGATGGTTTGTAACATAAATGATAGTGCTTGAGGGGGTGTATACCCATTTACCTTGGTGTGATTACTGCACATTGCATGTCTGTATCAAAATATTTTATGTTACATGTAAATATATAGAACCCCTATGTACCCACAAAAGTTAAAAATAAAAACAATTTAAAAAATTTTAAAAGGAAATTATATGATTTGGCCTGTAAACTATTTACTCAGGTAAATGTTAAAATGTTTTGGAATTAATATTTTGTTAATTTAAAAATAGGAAACTCAGTTTTAATATAATTTACTTGTTAGAATGCTTTTATTTTCCAATCTAACATAAAAGAGTTAGAAAAAGACATTGCAAAAGAGCACTGCTGCTATCACGTTCATACGTCTATATTAAAAAAATACATTGAGTGTTAAAAACATTCTATCTTGATTTTTATTATTGACCATTGTTGTATTGTGGTTGATGTGATGGGAAAGGGAATTTGGAACCTGTTATTACTGGTAATTTCACTTGTTCTCTGTTACAACCCTGCTTTTAGTTTGCACTACAGTCAACAAAAAATACAATGATGGCATGAACTATCAAATGAAAATAAATTCATTCCTTTTATGGAAATGCCTTTCTTTGTTTTTAGGGTGTTATTTTATTTTGTAATGTTTGTGTGAATAATGCTGGTGATATTTGGGTACTGTTCAGCACTCTCCACATTTTCAATATAATTCAGTACAACATCCTTATACCCAGGAATATTTGATGAGGTTTGATAATTCAATGTTTCTAATTTTACTATCAGATGGAAAAGTTTGCTAGTGTAAGGCTTCTGATTTATTAATGATGTGCTTCAAAAGATATTATCTTTATTATGTATTATGTCTAGATATTTTTATATATGTTTTTGGTGTGTGAATCCATAATGATAATCCTTTATCACAGGCATTGCCTTTATTTATGACCAGGCCTATTCTCTTCTTCTTAACCAGCAGTCCTCTTTTCTGTTTATTTTGGTTTTGTCTGAGTCAAATGCTCTGGTAGCTTCAAGTAACAATATCACAAAAAAACAGGATGTGTGGAGTTCAAGAGTAAATTAAACTTAAAGTTTATAAATCAAATCCCTACCCAAATACTTTCCTCACAGCTGTTTTGTTTTTCCCTTTTTCCCTTTTGTGTGCACCCTCTGAATTTGAAGAAAACTGTATACATGTCGATTTGTGACTCTGAAGGTTAGAACTTTCTGTAGATATAGTAGCTAAAGTTCACTCAGTAGTATTATGTTTGTAATAGAGAGAAAACTGAGCTGGGAATCAGGAAATTGGATTTCTAGCCTCCTCTGATGTGTTGAACTGAAAGGAGCTGTGTTTTCTTTTCTACTTCTTGCACTGAAAAGACAGTTAGATCTGGAGGGAGAATACAGTTGAGATTAATACTATGATTGAGCATGACAATTATATACAAGTTGAAGACAAAGAGATTTCCTAAAGTGGAAGAAAACTGTAGCATCAGGCATCATGATGGGAAATATAAGCGGAGCCCTAGAGGTTTCCTATGTGTATAGAAAACAATTAAATTAATACACTTACTACAAACCTGTTTCAATTTCTGGAAAATCAACTGATTTTGGCAAAAGCCAACTATTTAAAAGCCTAAAGCTTTAAGGTAGATTTCTATGTTAAAATCCCAGCTTGATATATACCTATGCTGTCATATATACATTAATATGATGAAAAGATTTATATTAATCATTTTGGTATTTACTGAAAATCCAATAACTGAAGCATTAGTCTAGGAACCAGGAATACAGTACTGAAGAAAACAGGAAAAAATCAAATATTGCTTATCTCATAGAATTTAAAATTTAATGAATTTCAAGTACCAAATATTAAGGTTGCCAGGGTCAAAATTCCTGGGTCTCTGCACATTAAACATTCAACAGAATAATGGACAAATGACTTGAATATTCACACCACAATAGATATACAAATGGCCAATCAACACATGAAAACAAGCTCATCTTTATTACACATCATAGATATAAATATTAAATAGTAATACAATTCCCCAACCACCAGACTTCCTAAAATGAAAAAGATGGATGGGGAAAAACTCACAGTGTTTGAAAGGGATTAGAGAGACCAACATTGCTAGTGACAGTGGAAATGGCTACAACTACATTGAAAAACTGGCAGTACTTATCAAAGGTGGATGTACACACACTCTAAGAACCAGGAATTCTACTACAAGGCATTTACATGATATAAACGCATACAGATGTTCCACAGAAAGCATAAATCTCATGTTCATATGAGCAATATTAGTAACTGACAGAAACTGGAAAATAGCAAAATATGCATAAGGAATAAATGGAAAAAGATAAATTGTGGCATTACACAATGGAATATATCTTACAAACATAAAAGTGAGCAAAAGTAGCCAGGCACAAAAGAGGCAGGACTGCCTGAGGCCAGGAGTTTGAGACCAGCTTTGGAAAATAGTGAGATCCATCTCTACAAAAACAAAATACAAATATTAGCCAGACATGGTAGTGCACACCTGTAGTCTTATCTCCTCAGGAGGCTGAGGTGGGGGATCGCTTGACCCCAGGAGTTGGAGGCTGCAGTGAACTCACTGCATTCCACCGTAGGTAAAAGAGTGAGACCTGGCCCTGGTCTCAAAAAAAAAAAAAAGGAAGAAGAAGAAGGAGAAGGAGAAGGAGAAGGAGAAGGAGAAGGAGGAGGAGGAGGAGGAGAAGGAGGAGGAGGAGGAGGAGGAGGAGGAGGAGGAGAGAACTCCCTATATTATACTAATTGTATGAAAATAAATAATCAAATGTCCATGAATATCTGGATTCTTTGGATGAAAGACTTTACCTATGGGGTCTTGATATACACAGACCTGGCTCCAATCTAGCTGTGCCACAGATAGTGGTGTAGTCCTTGGCAAGTTATTACATAAGTTGAAGCATTGTTTCATTCAACTGTAATTTAGAATGACTAGATCATGAGGAAAACATCTGTTGGATATGGGAGGGATGTTTGTACTTATTTGCTTTTGCGACTTTGAGACTAGCTTATTGCCTGGTAAACAGTAGCCCTAATAAGTGAAAGGAAAAGTAAGTGAAAGATATTAGTATATAGGTGATCGATAAATGATTTATTATATATAGATATATTATTTTATATAATATTTTAGAATGTATATTATATTATATTTAGTCCTTACTGATGAGACTCTGAAGAATGTTTTGATCAATTCCAAATGACTAACAGAGACTATCCAATTTCCCAAAAATAGTCTGCACAGTGGATACTTGAACTAAAGACATATGAACCAAGTTTAGTGCTTTTGTGACTATACAGTAGTAAAATAGATGACTGTAAATATATGAAAATAAGCATAGTCTTGTGGACTTTCCAAGCTACAAATAGCCTCAGTTAATGTACATTCAAGTCTCTGATTGTGTCAAGAATCTTTGTTTTACATATCTCAAAAATATTCAAGTAATAGGGAGTTCCTCTCCACCAGAGTATTCATTTCAAAAATCAACAGCTATAATGATTCCATATTCCTTATATTGATTTCAAAACTTCCTTCAAAGATGGCCTAATAGGAACAGCTCCAGTCTCCAACTCCCAGTGCGAGCGACACAGAAGACCGGTGATTTCTGCATTTTCAACTGAGCCTCTGCTGCTGATACCCAGGCAAACAGGGTCTGGAGTGGACCTCAAGCAATCTCCAACAGACCTACTTCTGAGGGTCCTGACTGTTAGAAGGAAAACTATCAAACAGGAAGGACACCTACACCAAAATCCCATCAGTACGTCACCATCGTCAAAGACTAGAGGCAGATAAAACCACAAAGATGGAGAAAAAGCAGGGCAGAAAAGCTGGAAATTCAAAAAATAAGAGCACATCTCCCCTGGCAAAGGAGCGCAGCTCATCGCCAGCAACGGATCAAAGCTGGACGGAGAATGACTTTGACGAGATGAGAGAAGAAGGCTTCAGTCCATCAAACTTCTCAGAGCTAAAGGAGGAATTACGTACCCAGCGCAAAGAAACTAAAAATCTTGAAAAAAAAGTGGAAGAATTGATGGCTACAGTAATTAATGCAGAGAAGGTCATAAATGAAATGAAAGAGATGAAAACCATGACACAAGAAATACGTGACAAATGCACAAGCTTCAGTAACTGACTCGATCAACTGGAAGAAAGAGTATCAGCGATTGAGGATCAAATGAACGAAATGAAGCGAGAAGAGAGACCAAAAGAAAAAAGAAGAAAAAGAAATGAACAAAGCCTGCAAGAAGTATGGGATTATGTAAAAACACCAAATCTACGTCTGATTGGGGTGCTTGAAAGTGAGGGGGAAAATGGAACCAAGTTGGAAAACACTCTTCAGGATATCATCCAGGAGAACTTCCCAACCTAGTAGGGCAGGCCAACGTTCAAATTCAGGAAATACAGAGAACACCACAAAGATACTCCTCGAGAAGAGCAACTCCAAGACACATAATTGCCAGATTCACCAAAGTTGAAATGACGGAAAAAATGGTAAGGGCAGCCAGAGAGAAAGGTCGGGTTACCCACAAAGGGAAGCCCATCAGAGTCACAGCAGATCTCTCGGCAGAAACTCTCCAAGCCAGAAGAGAGTGGGGGCCAATATTCAACATTCTTAAAGAATTTTCAACCCAGAATTTCATATCCAGCCGAACTAAGTTTCATAAGTGAAGGAGAAATAAAATCCTTTACAGATAAGCAAATGCTTAGAGATTTTGTCACCACTAGGCCTGCCTTACAAGAGACCCTGAAGGAAGCACTAAACATGGAAAGGAACAACTGGTACCAGCCATTGCAAAAACATGCCAAAATGTAAAGACCATCGAGGCTAGGAAGAAACTGCATCAACTAATGAGCAAAATAACCAGTTAATATCATAATGGCAGGATCAAGTTCACACATAACAATATTAACCTTAAATGTAAATGGACTAAATGGTCCAATTAAAAGACACAGACTGGCAAACTGGATAAAGAGTCAAGACCCATCAGTCTGCTGTATTCAGGAGACCCATCTCACATGCAGAGACATACATAGGCTCAAAATAAAGGGATGGAGGAAGATCTAACAAGCAAATGGAGAACAAAAAAAAGCAGGGGTTGCAATACTAGTCTCTGATAAAACAGACTTTAAACCATCAAAGATCAAAAGAGACAAAGAAAGCCATTACATAATGGTAAAGGGATCAATTCAACAAGAAGAGCTAACTATCCTAAATACATATGCACCCAATACAGGAGCACCCAGATTCATAAAGCAAGTCCTTAGAGACTTACAATGAGACTTAGACTCCCATACAATAATAATGGGAGACTTCAACACTCCACTGTCAACATTAGACAGATCAATGAGACAGAAAGTTAGCAAGTATATCCAGGAACTGAATTCATCTCTGTAGCAAGCAGATCTAATAGACATCTATAGAACTCTCCACCCCAAATCAACAGAAAGTACATTCTTCTCAGCACCACATCACACTTATTCCAAAACTGACCACATAATTGGAAGTAAAGCACTCCTTAGCAAATGTACAAGAACAGAAATTATAACAAACTGTCTCTCAGACCACAGTGCAATTAAACTAGAACTCAGGACTAAGAAACTCAATAAAAAACCGCTCAACTACATGGAAACTGAACAACCTGCTTCTGAATGACTACTGGGTACATAACAAAATGAAGGCAGAAATAAAGATATTCTTTGAAATCAATGAGAACAAAGATACAACATACCAGAATTTCTGGGACACATTTAAAGCAGTGTGTAGAGGGAAATTTATAGCACTAAATGCCCACAAGAGAAATCTGGAAAGATCTAAAATTGACACTCTAACATCACAATTAAAAGAACTAGAGAAGTAAGAGCAAACACATTCGAAAGCTAGCAGAAGGTAAGAAATAACTAAGATCAGAGCAGAACTGAAGGAGATAGAGACACAAAAAACCCTCCAAAAAATCAATGAATCCAGGAGTTGGTTTTTTGAAAAGATCAACAAAATTGACAGACCGCTAACAAGACTGATAAAGAAGAAAAGAGAGAAGAATCAAATAGATGCAATAAAAAATGATAAAGGGGATATCACCACCGACCCCACAGAAATACAAACTACCATCAGAGAATACTATAAACACTCTATGCAAATAAACTAGAAAATCTAGACGAAATGGATAATTTCCTGGACACTTACACTCTTCCAAGACTAAACCAGGAAGAAGTTGAATCCCTGAATAGACCAATAGCAGGCTCTGAAATTGAGGCAATAATTAATAGCCTACCAACCAAAAAAAGTCCAGGACCAGATGTATTCACAGCTGAATTCTACCAGAGGTACAAGGAGGAACTGGTACCATTCCTTCTGAAACTATTCCAATCAATAGAAAAAGAGAGAATCCTCCCTAACTCATTTTATGAGGCCAACATCATCCTGATACCAAAGCCTGGCAGAGACACAACAAAAAAAGAGAATTTTAGACCAATATCCCTGATGAACATCGATGCAAAAATCCTCAATAAAATACTGGCAAACCGGATTCAGCAGCACATCAAAAAGCTTATCCACCATGATCAAGTGGGCTTCATCCCTGGGATGCAAGGCTGGTTCAACATATGCAAATCAATGAACATAATCCAGCATATAAACAGAACCAAAGACAAGAACCACATGATTATCTCAATAGATGCAGAAAAGGCTTTTGACAAAATTCAACAGCCCTTCATGCTAAAAACGCTCAATAAATTCGGTATTGATGGAATGTATCTCAAAATAACAAGAGCTATTTATGACAAACCACAGCCAATATCATACTGAATGGACAAAAACTGGAAAAATTCCCTTTGAAAACTGGCACAAGACAGGGATGCCCTCTCTCACCACTCCTATTCAACACAGTGTTGGAAGTTCTGGCTAGGGCAATCAGGGAAGAGAAAGAAATCAAGGGTATTCAGTTAGGAAAAGAAGAAGTCAAATTGTCCCTGTTTGCAGATGACATGATTGTATATTTAGAAAACCCCATTGTCTAAGCCCAAAATCTCCTTAAGCTGATAAGAAACTTCAGCAAAGTCTCAGGATACAAAATTAATGTGCAAAAATCACAAGCATTCTTATACACCAGCAACAGACAAACAGAGAGCCAAATCATGAATGAACTTCCATTCACAATTGCTTCAAAGAGAATAAAATACCTAGGAATCTAACTTACAAGGGATGTAAAGGACCTCTTCAAGAAGAACTACAAACCACTTCTCAGTGAAATAAAAGAGGACACAAACAAATGGAAGAACATACCATGCTCATGGATAGGAAGAATCAATATCATGAAAATGGCCGTACTGCCCAAGGTTATTTATAGATTCAATGCCATCCCCATCAAGCTACCAATGAGTTTATTCACAGAATTGGAAAAAATTGCTTTAAAGTTCATATGGAACCAAAAAAGAGCCCACATCTCCAAGACAATCCTAAGTCAAAAGAACAAAGCTGGAGGCATCATGCTACCTGACTTCAAACTATACTACAAGGCTACAGTAACCAAAACAGCATGGTACTGGTACCAAAACAGAGATATAGACCAATGGAACAGAACAGAGTCCTCAGAAATAATACCACACATCTACAGCCATCTGATCTTTGACAAACCTGAGAGAAACAAGAAATGGGGAAAGGATTCCCTATTTAATAAATGGTGCTGGGAAAATTGGCTAGCCATAAGTAGAAAGCTGAAACTGGATCCTTTCCTTACTCCTTATATGAAAATTAATTCAAGATGGGTTAGAGACTTAAATGTTAGACCTTATACCATAAAAACCCTAGAGGAAAACCTAGGTAGTACCATTCAGGACATAGGCACGGGCAAAGACTTCATGTCTAAAACACCAAAAGCAATGGCAGCAAAAGCCAAAATTGACAAATGGGATCTCATTAAACTAAAGAGCTTCTGCACAGCAAAAGAACCTACCATCAGAGTGAACAGGCAACCTACAGAATGGGAGAAAATTTTTGCAATCTACTCATCTGACAAAGGGCTAATATCCAGAACCTACAAAGAACTCCAACAAATTTACAAGAAAAAAACAAACAACCCCATCAAAAAGTGGGCAAAGGATATGAACAGACATTTCTCAAAAGAAGACATTCATGCAGCCAACAGACACATGAAAAATGCTCATCATCCCTGACCATCAGAGAAACGCAAATCAAAACCACAATGAGATACCATCTCACACTAGTTAGAATGGCAATCATTAAAAAGTCAGGAAACAACAGGTGCTGGAGAGGATGTGAAGAAATAGGAACACTTTTACACTGTTGGTGGGATTGTAAACTAGTTCAACCATTATGGAAAACAGTATGGCGATTCCTCAAGGATCTAGAACTAGATGTACCATATGACCCAGCCATCCCATTACTGTGTATATACCCAAAGGATTATAAATCATGCTGCTATAAAGACACATGAACACGTATGTTTATTGCAGCACTATTCACAATAGCAAAGATTTGGAATCAACACAAATGTCCATCAGTGACAGACTAGATTAAGAAAATGTGGCACATATACACTATGGAATACTATGCAGCCATAAAAAAGGATGAGTTTGTGTCCTTTGTAGGGACATGTATGCTACTGGAAACCATCATTCTTAGCAAACTATCACAAGAACAGAAAACCAAACAGCGCATGTTCTCACTCACAGGTGGGAACTGAACAATGAGATCACTTGGACTCGGGAAGGGGAACATCACACACTGGGGCCTATCATGGGGAGGGGGGAGGGGGGAGGGATTGCATTGGGAGTTATACCTGATGTAAATGACGAGTTGATGGGTGCAGCACACTAACATGGCACAAGTATACATATGTAACAAACCTGCATGTTATGCACATGTACCCTAGAACTTAAAGTATAATAATAATAATAATAAAAAAACTTCCTTCAAAATAAATTATATCTTTTGGAGCAAAAAAAGTAGTTATATTTACTTCTATTTATAATCCTTCAAAACTTTACAGCTAAATTGTAATATGGTAGAATTTCTGGATCCTTTACTGTTTTATTTAACTTTGGTTTTGCATTTCTCAGAAAGGAACTTTGAGATTACTAAAGAAAATAATAAGACTACTAACATACTACAATCTGAACATAATCTTGTTTTTGATTCAGTTTAAAATTTTTAGTAGCCAGGTAGCACAGATAGCAGTGCAGATCAATGTGTTCTGCATTATAGAATTTGTCTTCTTTAAACTTTGTCAAGAGCCACTTCACATAGGTTCTGCAAGGGTCATAGTTTCTACAATATTATTTAGGGAAAAAGAAACAATTCTCAAGTTCATGCTTTCTGTAAAAGTCATAATGGATTCAATAAATAAGTATTTAGAGACTTCCTTTTATATGTCAGTGCTTTTCTAATGCTGGGGATAGAAAAGAGAATGAAACAAATGTTGCCACCCTCAAAGAACTTATGTTCTACTTCTGGAGAGCATTACCCAAGGAAGAATTGTGAATGATTAGTCATCATCTTTTTTTTTTTTTTTTTTTTTTTTGAGATGAAGTCTTGTTTTGTTGCCCAGGCTAGAGTACAGTGGCATGGTCTCGGCTCACTGCAACCTCCACCTCCCGGGTTCAAGAGATTCTCCTGCCTCATCTCCCCGAGTAGCTGGGATTACAGGCGCCTGCCACCATGCCTGGCTGATTTTTGTATTTTTAGTGGAGACAGGTTTTTACCATGTTGGCCAGGCTGGTCTTGAACTCCTGACCTCATGATCCACCTGCCTTGGTCACCCAAAGTGCTGGGATTACAGATATGAGCCACCACACCTGGCCAGTCATCAACTACTTTTTCAGACATTTTTGTGTAAAATTTTATGAATAAGTTTAGTACTCCGAACTCCAATTACTATTACAGTTAATAAGAGAATGCTCTGATATTTAACTAAGTTTATTAAAAATCATGCCTTCAGTGAGCAGAGTCCAATGAGTTAATAGGTTTCTATTGTTCCTAGTCAAATAAACTTTTCATGTAATTTCATTATTGTTTGAGAAGAGCTTTAATTAAAACTCTGATTTGCAAACTCTCCATGTAATGTTGATTCTGAAGTGGGTGGAAATGCTTTCTAAAATCCGTTCGTTAAAGTAAAATGGAAAATCACTTCAATGATTTTGTTGAATTAAGTCAAAGAAAGAGAGCAGATATTTAATTTTTTAATGTTCTCATTAAATTAGGACAGGCACTATACCTCTAAGCATCATTATTTGAATTTGCAACCAGCAAAGCTATTATACGTTAATTTTGCTTAAATTTACTATTCTGGCTATTGCTCTAGTTAGGGTGTAACTTCTTGTAAGTGAGAAATGCGAATAAAGCACATAATGGTGGTGTTGGTGAGGATATCATATTTCAAGACTGTATTAGTCTAGACCAAAACATCAGAACAAAGGGAGACTTATACAAAGAAATAGGCATATGCAAATATTTCTTACTTTGAAAAAATAGTTAAATCACAGGTGAGGTAATTATTTGATCTCATATATCGAACTTGACCTTCTAACTGTATGAAAGGGTAAAAATATACAAATATTAGATGATCAGTGTGTAACAGTTCCATTGTTGCCTAAGTACAAATCTTTTTTCTCTGACTGCTAGCTTATTCATCCTTCAAACATGATTATCTGACAATACAAACATGCGTAGTACTTTTATTTCAACTGTAAATCAAACAGCATATTCATTAATATTAGAGTATACTCACAGTAGATGAATATTTTTCAAGTTTCCTGAAATTTACTTGGGTATCTCTTTCCAAACACAGTGTATTAAAGTGGATATCACTGCTAATGAAAGTGTATTGGTCTTTTAGCTGCCATAACAAAATACTGAAACAACAGAAATGCATTGACTTTCAGTTTTGGAGGCTAGAAGCCTCAGATCAAGGTGCTGGCAGATTTCCTTTTTGGTGAGGCCTCTATTCTTGGCTTGTAGATGTCTGCATCTCACTATATCCTCATATGGCTTTTCCTCTGTGCAGGTGTGGAGAAGTTTTCTGGTGTTTCTTCTTATAAAGACACCAGTCCTAGTGGATTAGGGCCCACCCTTATGACATCTTTAACCTTAGTTACTTCCTTAAAGGCCCTATTTCCAAATACAATCACACTGGGCATTAGAGGCTCAATATATGAATTGTGGGGTGACAAAACTCAGCCCATATCAGACTGCTTAAATAATATTTTCCTTTTGAAAGTAAACTTTTACTTTGAAACAGTTTAGATTTACAGAAAAATTGTAAAGCTAGTATTAAGTTTCCCTATGCCCTATACTTAATTTAGTCTATTGTTAACATCTTACATTAGTATAGTACATTTGTTATAATTAATAAATCCGTTTTCATACTTATTTTTGCTTAGTTTTTACCTCGTTTTATCTTTCCATCTTTCTTCTTTTTCTTCTCTCTCTCTCTCTTTTTTTTTTTTTGGCTCTAGTGTCATATTCAGAATATCATGTTACATTTACCAGTCATATACCATTAGGCTCCTCTTGGCTGTGACAGCTTCAGAGTCTTTCTTCATTTTTATTGATTTTTACAGTTTTGATTAGGTATTTTACATAATCTGTTGGAATCTTTTTCTCATATTTATCTCATGAATGGAATGGAGTTGTGCATTTTTGGGGAGAGTGACCAAAGATATTAATTACTATTTTTATCATATCTTCTCAAGGTTACGGGATATCAACATGACTTATTTCTGTTGGTGTTAATTTTGGTCACCTAGCTGAGGTAATACTTGTCAAGTTTCTCTACTGTGAAGTTACTCTTTGTCCCCACTTTCCATATTGTATTCTCTGAAATGATGTCATGCTCTGCTCATACTTAAGAAGTGAGGAGTTGTACTTAACCTTCTTGAGGGCAGAGTATCTAAATTAATTATTTGGAATTCTTCTGCCTGGTCATTTGTCTTTTCTATACTTTTACGTAACTATTTCAGTATGTACTCATGAACAATCATTGCATACTTTGGATTATAGTCTAATAGTACTTTAGTTTGTTGCACAAATTGTTATAGTTTTGGCCACTGGGGCTCTTTCATTTGGGTTCCTCTGTCTCTTTGGTGGGTGTTTTTTGGGTTTTTTTTTTTTTTAATTTTTAATTTTTGAGCAATTTATTACTCTCTGCCACTACATAATGCTCTGGGTTCATATTGTATGTTTGCTATGTCAGCCTTAGAATCAGCCATTTTATTGGTTCTTTTTATTAGAGAATAGTATTAGAAATCAAGATCTGAGTATTAAGTGTGCTAATTGCTTCCAGGATTTTGTTGCTTCTAGGCCATTTCAGCTGACAGAACAAAGAGGGGTGTGTGTGTGTGTGTGTGTGTGTGTGTGTAAGCGTAAGAATTAAAGAGGAAAGAAACATGAAAGATGGCTTGACAGTCAAGACAGGTTTATTTTAGAGAAAACAAACCTGAGAGGGGCATTTGGCGGCTGCATTAGGTTAGAGGCACACTTTTTTACAGACTAAGAATTTTTAAGGATTTAAAGTGGGAGAGTTTTTAGAGGCTTGAACTGCTTCTGTGTTTTTTTGCTATGCTTCTCTGGGAGGGAAAGTTGTGTGTCTTTTTTTATACGTTTTTTTTTTTTTTTTTTTTTGCAGCTGCAGGCATACCCCTGAGTCTGCTTTTAGCTTTCCTATTTTAGTGCACTTGAAGGGAAAGGAATGTGTTTATTAAGGCCCACTGTTTTATTGGGGTTCATTGTATGAGGGAGAAGTTTGGCAGTTAACCAAGAGACTTTTCCCACACCTCCTTCTGTGCCCGAGCTGTCTTATCAGTGTTTTACTCTCTGCTTTCTCTGGCTGCTTATAGTTAGAAGAGAGGTTATTTCCTTGAAATGATTTAAGCTAGAAAGGGAACTGAAACTTAAAGTGGCAGTGTTTGTCTGAGATGATGGTGCTCCTGCTGTCAGTAAGGTACTACACTAGATGTCTAGAATTGTCTATATATGTATATTAATTTATACTAATTAAAGTTCATACTTATGTTTACAACTCTAATACATTTCCATATGGATCTCTTTAGCCTTCTCTCCTTGATTATCTGTAATCTTGCACTTCAACAGTGAGAAATCCTACTTCCACCTTCATTTACTTAATTGTTAAATACCAGCCCACACATATAGAGCTATCAAAATTATTATGCCACACCTCTGTGGGAAGCTATTTTATCAACTAAAGTGCAATGCTATTTACAGTTCTTTTTGCATTTATTTTACAGATTGTATTGATTTTGAAAGTTATTTAATTTAGCAGTTTTTCCCTTTGTTCCTGGCTGTAAAGTTGTCTCATACATTTTTAATGCAGTTACATTGTTTTGTCACATTCTGAATTCTATATTAAGATTCTTCAACCTCCTAAATGACCTGTTGAAAATTTTGTATATGTTCAGTTTCACTTTTTATTCTGTAAGGGTCTACAGATTTTGATACAGGCATAGTGTCATACATCTGTCATTACAGTACCACATAGAATAGTTTCTTTCTTCTAAAAATAACATTCTCTTGTGCTTTACATATTCAAACACTGGTAACCATTAATCTGTTTTTCATCTCTATAGCTTTGCATTTTCTGGAACTTATCCAATATGTGTTGTTGTAGATGTTGTTGCTGTTTTTCCCCAGACAGGTTTCTTCCCCTTGCAGTGTAGATTAATGATTCATCCATGTCTTTTAGTGGCCTGATAGGTCATTTCTTCTTGTTGCTAAAAATATGATTTATTATATAAATGTATAAGCTTCATTTCTGATACTGGTAGTTTGTGTTCTCTCTCCGTCTCTTAATTAGTCTGGAGAGAAGTTTATCAATTTTTAAATACTTTCAAAGAATTGCCTTTAGTTTCATTGACTATCTCTATTATTTTTGTTTCCAGTTTTACTGAATTGTGCTTTCATTTTCATTTTTTCAGCTTGCTTTAGGCTAAATTTCCCTGCATTCTCTAAATTCCTAAGACGAAATCTTAGGGTACTGATTTTAGACCTTTCTTATTTTTAGTACCTACATTCCATGTATAAATTTTCTTCTCACTACTGATTTCACTGCATTACACAAACTTTGACAGGTTGTTTTTTTTATTAAGTCCAAAATAATTCTTAAATCTCCTTTGAGACTGCTTCTTAGTTCCATATTTTATTTAGATGTATTTTGTTTGGTCTTCACCTAGTTGGACATTTTCCAGATGAATTTTTTATTCTTATTTATAATTTTTTAAAAATTAATTTACTTTTTATTTTTGTAAGAATGCTTAACATGAGATAAACCCTCTCATTTTTTAACTGTTTACAACGTAGTATTGTTAACTATAGGCACAACAGATCTATAGAACTTTTGGTTCTGAGTAAATAAAACTTCATATCATTGAACATCAACTTTTTGTTTTCCTCTCTCCCTAGTTTCAGGAAACCACTGTCCTACTCTCTATGAATCTGACTATTTTAAATACCTCATTTAAGTGGAATCATGAAGTATTCATCTTCCGTAACTGGTTTATTTCACTTGCAACGTCCTTCAGGTTCATCTATGTTGTTCAAAATGGCATAATTTCCTTTGTTTTTAAGGCTAAATAATAGTCAAATGTATTATATCACATTCTTTATCAGATAATTCATTGATGGCATTTAGGCGGAAGCCTTTTGATTATTGTGAATAATGCTGCAATGAATATGGAAGTGCTAAATCTCTTGAGATTATGATTTCAATGTTTTTGGATATATACTCAGAAGTGGATTGCTGGATCATGTAATATTTCCAAATTCTTGAGATATCTCCATACAATTTTCTTTAGTGATTGCACCATTTTACCTTTCTACCAACAGTAGACAAAGGTTCCGATTTCCCCACATCCTTGCCAATACTTGTTACTTGTGTGTGTGTATGTGTGTGCATATATGTTTTAGTAACCTCGAAAGGTATAAGTACCATCTCATTGAGGTTTTGATTTGTACTCTCTGATGACTGATGTTGAGCATTTTATCATATGTCTTTTTTGGAAAAATATCTATTAAAGATCTTTACCCATTTTTAAATCATGTTATTTGTTTTTTGGTGTTGAGTTGTTGGAATTTTTTATACATTTAGGATTTCTGTAGCTTATCAGATATATGGTTTGCAAGTATTTTCTCCCATTCTGTAGGTTGTCTTTTCACCTTGTGGATTGCCTCCTTTGCTGTGCAGAAGCATTTTAGTTTGATGTAGTCCCACTGGCCTAATTTTGCTTTTGTTACTTTTGCTTTTGGTGTTACATCAAAGAAATCATTGTGAGGTTCAATGTCATGAAGATTTTCTGCTATGTTTTCTTCCAGGAGTTTTACAGTTACAGGTCTTATATTTAGATATTTCATCCATTGTGATATAATTTTTGTGTACTGCTTAAGATAAGTGTCTACTTCCATTCTTTTGCAGGTGTATATCCAGTATATGTGTGTTTTTTTCTCAACTGATGCCACAAAAATAACAAAGGATCACAAGAGACTATTATGAACAATACGCTAACAAACTAGGATAATTTAGAAGACATGAATAAATTTCTAAAATCTTATAATTTACTAGGATTGACTCACAAAGACCTAGAGAGCCTGAAAAAAAATAGTAATGAATAAGGAGATTTAATCATTTACCAAAAACCTCCCAACAAAGGAAAGTCCAGGACCAGATGGCATTACTGGTGAATACTACCAAATGATTAAAAAAGAATTAACACAAATCTTTCTTAATCTTTGTCCAAAAAAACTGAAGAAGAACGACTTCCAAATCCATTCTATTAGGTCAACGTTGCCTCAGATGATTTCTTTCCTTTAAACGCATTAGTTTTTGTTTATTTTTCCCAACGGTCCGAGTATGTTCTATCTTCCTGAATGTCATTTCCTGTTGAAAGCTGCATATGTTGTATCAGGTAATTGAAACTAAGGTAAATAGATCTTTAGTATGTGGTTGTATGTTAATCTGATTAGAAGCTGGGCTGTGTTTATTGTTTCCTGTAGGTATAGAGGTCATAGGTGTAAGAGGCTTTATAATTCCTTTTTTTTTTTTTTTTTTTTAAATTCACTCTTCAGTTTGGGCTTCCCTAAATATTCCTCTTCAGAGAGAGTCTATGTCTTGGAGCTCAGTCAGCTGTAATCTTCTGTTATAATATGATCCTGTGAATGCAGTGGTATGGTATTGAGAAGAAGTGTTGTATAATTTTCTGATTAAATCTCAGTCTTATTGTGGGCCTGTGTCTCTGGGTTGTGACCCTTAAATTGTTTCTCCAATTGCTAGCAATTCCAGTTCCCACCCCCTCCCTCCCTCACTGCTTATGTGATAGGAAGGCTAATAGGGGCTGTAGTGGGAAAAGTCCCCTTTCTAAAACTAGGATAAAACTGGGTACAGTCTTTCCCCAGGAAAGCAAGATTTTGTACTGGTGAGGGTCTGTGGGTATTTCCTATTAGTCTTTTCTTCCTCTTGCCAAAGCCGCAAGGAGATCTTTCTTGGATCTGCACTGAGATCCTTTTATAGAACCTAGAGGTAAAACCTGTGAAAGTGTGAGGAACTCCCTAAGACTGACGATGCCAGAGTTTCCACTCTCATGCTAGTCTACACTCAGCAGCCAGCAGTTGAGCACATTACCACTTAAGTGTTTCTACAAGTCTGTGGTTCCAGCAACTTCTGTTCTAGTTAAGCAGATCTCAGTTGTGTTTTTCTGTCTCTCCAGCTTTTGGGGTGACAATTTGCCTTGAGACTTCAGTTCTCTGATGGGTCAAAAGAAAAAGTAATGGATTTTCTGTTTGTTTCATCTTTTTTGTTGTAAGAATGAAAGTGTTGACTTCCAATCTCTTACATATCAGTGCTGAAATCGGCAGTCTCATATTTTTCATTTACAGATTTATGTGGCTAGATGTTTACCCAGACTCTCAATATAAACACTGTAGCTATTAAGACAGTTCAATAAGATGCTAATATTTTTCTCTATGTAATCAGAGCAAATAACCATATTTGATTTCTGAAGTCAATTAAATTACATGTGGTCATGATGTGTGGCAAATTCTGAGCTGATGTAGAAGCTAAATTTTTGTTCTTAAAAATCTAGTGCTTTATGTGGTTTAATAGTTCTCATAAACATCCAAATTAAAATTTCAAAATATCCAGATTGTAGTTGTGGTAGACAGAATCCTGAATTAGCCCCCAGGATTCTCATGATGCTGTTGTACATACCCTGTGTAATATACCTCACTTTGAAAGAGGCTTAGAATACAGTGAGATGTCCCCCACCATGATGATGTTACATTATATGGCAAAAGGGATTCTGAGTATGTAATTAAAGTTCCCAGTCAGTAACTGAGTTAATCAAAAGAGAATTATCCTGGTTCGGCCTAATTCAGTCATGTAAGCCACTAAAAGAGGTCAGATCTCTTCGAAGCAAGAGAGATTTCTCCTGCTGAGACTTAGAAGAAGTAAAACTGCTCTTTTGAATTGCCTATTGAGGGGGCTACATGGCAAGAAATCGAGGGTGGCCTTTAAGACTGAGAGCAGTTTCTGGCCAATAAATGGAAGGAAAAGGGGGATTATAGGACTGAAAGTCCTATAATCACTTAAACTGAAATTTTTCAACAACCAGTAAGATTGAAAGAGAGCCTCAAGCTTCAAATGAAAACACATCTCTAGCTGACACCTCCATTTTAGTCTAGTGAAACCCAGAATAGAAGTCCTGATAAACCTTACCTGACCTTTGAGCTGTCAAACTGTGACGTAATTAATACACGTTAATTCATACTTCTATGTTTATAGTAATTTGTTTCACAATAATAAGAAAATGAAAACTGGAAAAAATGCCCAATGAAAAAGTATTTTGACATTTTGTTAATATTAGCCCCAGTGGAAATACACTTAGAATTTAATAGAATTAAGTTCTATTTTTATTTCCATAACTTATTTAAAAAGAAAAGTGATCTGGGTACAGTGGCTCATGCCTATAATCCCAGCACTTTTGGATGCCAAAGCAGGCGGATCACCTGAGGTCAGGAGTTCAAGACCGGCCTGGCCAACATGGTGAAACCCTGTCTCTACTAAAAATACAAGCGGGGGTGCTGGTGCATGCCTGTAATCCCAGCTACTCAGGAGGCTGAGGCAGGAGAATCACTTGAACTCAGGAGGCAGAGGTTGCAGTGAGCCGAGATCATGCCACTGCACTCCAGCCTGTGCGACAGAGCAAGACTCCATCTGAAACAGAAAAAAAAAAAAAAGTGTTTTCACTTGATGTAAGTATAGAAAACATGTGCTGGTGTGGGTGGGTCACACCTTCAGCTGGGTGTGGTTTTCCTGCGGTTACTCCAGGTAAATAACATGCAGCCTCCGACAGCACCACAAAACCCAGGCATAGTAAATGATCAGTTTTGATACTAGCCGGTAGCAGGTAGGGAGTGACTGCTCATAAGACCTGTGTGTGTTTCCGAGTCTTTATTTGCCTAATTCCGATTTTAGAAAGAGTAAATATGACTGATCTGTGTGTACCTAATTACCATACAAAAATGCAAGTTAATATATGAAGGACAGGAGAAATAGATAATGAACAGAAATTCTAAGTTAGTAAGTAAAATGGCAAAGAACACCACAGAAAAAAATACAATAAAATCTAAACACTGTAGGATTAATCAAGTTGAAAAACTATATGTGAAAAATTAATAGTTTAAAGTGCAAATAATTTCAGAGGAAGTATGTGTTGAACTGTGAGTTGTTTCTTGGCTGCTCTCCTTCCCTCTTCCTGTCACTTTGTCTGTTTGGTCTGCCCTCCAGTGATTTTCACCTTGAAGAACTTGAGTTTTAACTTTCATATTCAAGAGAAGCCATTATCTAATGTGTTTACCTTTCAAAAACTAGGTAGAATTTGTTCCTAGCCTCAAAAATCTAATTTAAAATTTTCAAAATTTGAGTCTTCACCTTATGTGGTGTCACTGAGAATGAGATTAATGATATTTACAATGAAGAAAACAAAATGTTCATATTTTATGACTAATCAAAATAATCTGTTAGAATGTGATAATATACTCCACTATATAAAACATCCATATATTGTGGGTTTCTGGTTAACCAATAACTTGATATTGTTATTCCTAGTTACATTAGGAGAAACTTCTTAATTGGTCAGAATTACTAAAAAATTTGAGTTATATTTTACTTATCATTTATATCTTATATAACACATATCTTATGTAACACTACTTTAATATGAATATTAACTTATGGAAAAACTGTTTTGATTACTATACATTCAATTTTATTTTATGTTCTTAATATTTAAAAAGAAGAGACCAGAACCAGAAACAGGAACAGATGTCTATCTTACCATGTAAATCGCTGTAATATTTTAATTATAGTAAATAAAAATATTAAATATATTCCCACTCTAAAAAAACATTTAGCACAATGTACTTGTATAACTTTTAACATTTTTGTTTTTATTTCTGTTTTTCTAAAGGTATTCCTCAAGTTATCATTTTTCTTTTTGGTTCTTTTCTCTAATTCTAAACATAGATTCTGACATGTAGTATCGATTCATTTGGCTTTCCCCTCCTACACCTTCAGGGACTCCTTTTCTGCCTCTTGTTAATGCCTGATTTCTGGGAATTAACCGTGTTTACAGTGCATGGCCTCTAGATTTGTGGGGAATTCTTTGGGTTTCACTTGCTTTAGCCTCCTTTTTTCATCTGTTTATCTCTTCCTACATGATTATCCTGTGGGTAGCTAAGGATTCAGGATATCTGGTATGAAATAATAATGTTCTTGCTCAGATTTTTGTGTTTTACTGTTTCATCCATTTTCTTTGACCTCATTCCCTTGTCTAGTGGCTGCAGTTTCAGATTGGCAGATATAGTATTTTCTATAATAACAAGTAGGGTTTTCAGTGATATGTCTATTGCTAATACAGCAGCTATATTCTTATCAAGCTCTATCATAAATAACATTTCCTGAACATGTGAAAAGCCATGAACTTAATACTGAAGAGAAATGAGAAAAAAAAGTCCCTATGCATATAACAAACACAAAAAGAAATTCTGACTCTTCCCCTCAACTGAAATAATTCAGTTCGGTTAAAAATTTTCCTCCCATTGTTTTTAAATAGAGAAAAGCCAATGAACAAAAATGCTAATGTCTCTCAGACATCAGCTTTTTAAGGGATATTTTGTTATGTCTGTCAATAATCATTTATGTATACTAAGTATACCTTTTTCCCTCTCAAAATCTGTATTGATAAGTTTCTATCTAAATTCATATGTCAAATAATCAAGGAATTGTTTTACCTACATGTTGTAAATAATATTAAAAATAGCCTGATGATCAGTTGAAATATTTGTATATTCATGATAGTTTATATGTGGCAAAAATAACAAGAGAACTAGTAGAGATTTTATAGACTAAATAATCCAAAAAAAAATAATGCAATAAAACAGTAGTAACAGTACAACAGTACTATGATATTACAAAAATTGTAAAAATAATGACAGTTCTTTACTTCTTGAGCACTTATGATATATATTATTGAGAACTTGTTTCAGGTAGTGTTCTGATCACTTTCTAAGCGTCAATTCATTTATTTCTCACAATACTATGCAGTAGTTACTGTTATTTTCCCGATGAAGAAACTAAAGCAGAGAGAAATCAAGAAACATAAGAAAGAAAGTGCTTGATATTATGCTTCATACTATGAGGGCTCAGATGGCTAAGACTGGCCTCTCTCCTTTCTCCCAGGCAGTAGAGATACTAACTAGAAGAACCAGACCTTGGATTTCCTTGTTTTGTGCAGGAGTTTCTACCATGTGTGAAGCTTGCTAAAGATATCCAACAAAGTTCTCTGTGAACAACACAAGGGGTTCATTGAACAAGGTATAACAAATTCTGGTTATATGTCCATTCTAAACCCTTTGCCTTGGCCTAGAGGCCAGGTCCACATAGGTCTGGCCAAGGAACCAGATGATCTGTATAGCTATTGAGAACTCGGTTAATAGGGCAGTAAATAATATTATTCAAACAATACAAATAATAGCTAGCATGATAACTAAAATAATAACAGGTAATATGTTATATAATAAAATGACATATACAGTGTTTCTGTATCAACAATAGCTTATCAAATATTTTTCACATTTATTATTTACTTTATTAAAGCAATTTTAAGTACATTTTATTATTGTCCTAACTTTAAGGAGAAAGAGCTAAGATTTTCAGACGCTGAGTCACACAGCCAAAACTTCATAGAATCAGGTTTTCAAATTCCAAATTCTTAGTAACACGTCTCCCCAGATTTACCAGCTTACAACAACATGGTTGATGGGTCAGGTCAGCAGGTTGAGCTGGATTCAGCTGAGTGGATAGTTTGCTGATTATGACCAGACTTACTCAAGCAGAGGCAGTCAAGTAGGTGTCACAGCTCCGAGGACTGGCTGACTGGCAGCTGAGGTGAAAGGGTAGACTAGGCCAGTCTGTGTTATCCAGCCGGGTTCCAAAATCAGCAAAAGAAGTAAAGTTCCAATGGTCCATCACTTTTCAAGTCTTTGCTTGTGTCTCATTGCTATTGTCTCACTGATCAAAGAAAGTGCCATGGTCAAGTCTATTGTCAGTGGACCAGAGGATTACCCAAAGGCATTGGTACAGATAAGTGTGAACAAACTTGATGTCATTAGTGTGAGAACTAAAACTAAAATTCTAAGCCTCACTACCAACTGAACGGACCATCTCTTGGCCAAGGGGACTCCAAAGTCTTATAAACAGAATTCCCAGCAATGATGGAAAGGGAGATCAGACACACTTCACCATAAGCCCTTCCATTTGCAATTTAGACATAACAACTGACCAACCTTAATGTTAAAACAGAGGTCATGAGACTGATGAAACAGACTCTTTGTGGTAGTGAGATACAAAATTATAAACAGGACCTAAGACCATGGCAGGCAAGGGTTAAGTCAGGCACCCCTACGCTTAAAGTAAAAACTATGTTCTGACTGCCACAAGGTTTGTCTATTCTCTAGCAGCTAAATAAGCACTGGTCTCAAGAAAAACAATAAAAAGCAATTGCAGCTCATTCATCCCCAGACATTGACTGTCTGACCCCTGTTCCACGAGCCACAACTACAGGTTTGATTGGACAAGAGAGTGATTTGAGCAACTTTACCTGAGAAGAGATCACCAACAACAGACTTATTCTGGCAGGTTTACAGAGGCTGGCCACTGAGTGCCTCTGTGTATCTGCTTTAACTTTTGACATACAAAGTCTGATTGTAATGCATTTACATGTGAAGCCTCCACCCCAAAGTGAACAGGCAAAGCATGTAACATGCATGTTTGCTCAGTACACATGCATCAGGCTCTCCTTAATGAATATGCATATCTTCTCCTATAGCCTTTTGAATATATATGTTCAGCCAATCCTTTCAGCATAAACCTGCGCCAACTCCTCTTCCTTCAGAATACCTGCTAATGGTCTCTGCTAGACGCTATGCTTCCCAGCCTGTCAGGATAACCAGTGTAGAGGCTAAAATTCTTTGTAAGAAATAAAGTTTCCTTTCTCAATTTATAAATCATGTGATTTTTCAGTTGAGAATTGCAATGATCTACCGTAGTTACTTGAAGACAAATTCCCTCCATTCTGATGGGTTCTATTAGAGTTATTGCTTTCTGAGGGCACATTGATTCAAAATGAAATAGAAGAGTAAAAACTTTCAAAGGTTATGGAGAGAGTGTGAGGTAATGTAATCGTTTTTAAAGTCTCAAGTGATAAATCTCAAAGCTGTTCTATAGAGCATTGCTCCTGAGAATTGTTCTTCAAAAACATAGATTTTGCCATCAATTATATTTGGAAAATACCCATCTTCCTGTCTCACCTTAACCCTAAAGTTTACATATATGAATTTATACTGGTTAGTTTTTTCTATTAATTTGGCCAGGTCATGGAGTACCCAGACATTTGGTCAAACATTATTTGGTTGTGTCTGTGAGGCTGTTTCTGGATGAAATAAACATTTGAGTCAACAGACTGAGTAAAGCATATACCCTCCCTAATGTAGATGGGCATCATTCAATCAACTGAAGACACGCATGCAACAAAAAGAGGTAATTCTTGCTGCTTTTCTGAAGAGCTGGGACGCTGGTCTTTTTTCTGCCTTCAAATTTCAACTGAAAAGTCATTGTTTCTTGGGTCTTGAGCCTGCCTAACTTTCAGATTGAAACTTACATATTGGCCGTCCTGGTTCTCAAGCCTTTGTATTCAGACTGCATTTACAACATCTGCTCTTTTGGGTCTCCAACTTGTGATTACAGATCTTGAGACTTCTCAGCCTTTGTAATCACGTGAACCAATTCCTTATGATCTCTCTCTTACTCTGTCTCTATCTACCTATATATATCTCCCACTGGTTCTGTTTTTATGAAGAATCCTAACTAATATAGCATGTTACACATTAACATATTAGCAGCTCTAAAATAGTCTGGAGTAAAAAATAAAACATCCTTACCTTTTAATGTAAAGGAAATTTCAAACTGAGTAGAAAGCCTTGATTTAGATCTTGGCTCTGCTACAAACTGTATGACTTTCAGCAGTTTACTTAATGGCTCTAAATAAGTTTCTGATATCTCACCTATAAAATGGCATAATTAACGAGACTCTTGTAAAGATTGAGATAATAGTTCTAAAGTTAATTTTTTAAAAATATTAAATTTTCTAAGCATTACATTTCTTAGAAACTCTTCAAAAGATTACAGTCGTCAAAATTTTTATCTCTATACTTACATGACTACATGAATTTAATACATTTTTAGCCACAAAACCTTATTTTGTACAATATCTATTAACAGCCAGGAAAAAACAATATTCTAGGAACAATATTTTATAAAATATATTTAGAAAAAATTGAGAGGCCAGAAGAATAATTTAATATTTTTGTTAGCATTGTTAAATTTTGACCAGCCAGTTTTGTTTTTTCCAGCCAAACTTTTCACATATAATGTGGCCTTTTGTGTGTGACACATTTGAGGGCAAAATGAAATGGCAGGATGTACTCATTCTAGACATAGAAATTTCTAAGCAAACAGAGCTTTCAGTGACAGAATTCTCCTGAGCAATTTTTTTTTTTTTGAGAAAGTATCATTATTGGATATCTTGGGGAAGTTTTGTATGTACAATAAGAAGATAGTATAATAAACATTAGTAATGACAATACCATGTCATTTTCAATCACCATTCAGTTTCAAAGTACTCCTATATCTGTTACCTCATTTAAAAAATATTTCACACAGAAGCAGTACATTTGATATGGTCATATAGTGACAGACTACTAAAAGGTCATACTCATAACAGATAAACTGAAAAGGAAGCAGAAAGAGTTGCTCACTTTGCTGTAGAGTTATGGACATGTTGCCATTGCAAAGTAAGAACACAGGGCTAGTAAACAGCAATTAACACTGACCAAATTATACAAGAATATGAAAAGCGTACCTGTAGCTTTTTCCTGAATACTTTTTCTGTCACCTCTACTTGCTGGAAAGTACATTGAACATCTCTTACTCCAACAAATCTCAAAAAGTAGAACCTTGTGTATTGTGATGTCTGAGTGAAAGCATTTTTTTTCCAGGAGAAAATATCTGTTCCCTTAAGGCTTCCTACTTCCCATAAAGCATATTTTATTAGCAACAAACTATTTCACATGTATATCAAAACATGATGACTCTCAAACTCATTCTTCTACTGCCACTCCAGTTAGTTTATAATTAATACAAGCTTTCATATTTCTCATTCTTTTGTCTCTGTGACCTATTAGCACAAGGTTGAAGCAGCTAGAAAACCTCTGGCCACTATATTAATGATCACAAAACAATTACTACTGTTTTCTTAATTTCAAATATACAATTCTATTACTTCTTAAACTATATAATTGTAAGAGTAAAAAGATGTACAGATATGTGCACAACATTTTCTTATACAGTTTACCAGTAAGTGGATGAAGTCAACCTGGTACAAATGTTGTTTATTTTTGGTCTCTATAGTTACATTGCTCTGTCCCTTATCACATACTAGACCTAATCCAGAATAATTATTTTCCACTTTATTTTTTTATCTGTAAAAGGCTCCAGGCAAAAACTTAGTTAACAGATGAATCCCTTTGAACTGAAATCTCTACTGGGACAGTAAATTAATTTGAATGCCATATTGAGAGAAAATAAATGGGAGCTTTATTTATGAGAAATCAAATAAAGAAAGATTGTCTTTAGAATTACCCAATATGAAGCTTGATATCTGATACGGTTTGGCTGTGTGTCCCCACCCAAATTTCATGTTGAATTGTCATTCTTAAAGTTGAAGGTGGGGCCTGGTAGGAGATGATTAAATCATGTGGGTGGTTTCTAATGATTTAGCACTATCCCCCAGTGCTGTCTCCTGACAGTGTTCTCATGAGATCTGGTTGTTTGAAAGTGTGTAGGTCTTCCTCCTTCACTCTCTGTCTCTGTCTCTCTCTCTCCTGCTGACCATGTGAAGACATGCTTGCTTCCCTTTGCCTTCCTCTATGATTGGAAGTTTCCTGAGGCCTCCCCAGAAGCAGAAGCCTGTACAGCCCAAACAACTATGAGCCAGTTAAACCTCTTTTTAATATAAATTACCCAGTTTCAGGTATTTATTTATAGAAGTGTCAAAAAAAAAACTAATAGACTATCTAATCACCTCTTTTCCAGATGTATTATGTAATTCACCCTGCCAGTCTTTTCCTCTCCATAGATTTCAAGAACCAATTCACATCCTACTTCCTTTGTGAAACTTCTCCTGAATAGGTAATCTGTTCCTTTTCATCTGGCATATCAGTATTTTCTACATTGCCTGCATTGCCTTTCTCACTTGTAGACACATAATGTCATGGTTAAGTACATGAGTCATTGAACTGAAGAGTCAGTGTTCACGTGCTAATTATACATTTACTCATTCTATATATCTGAGCAGGTTGTTGACATTCCCAAACTTCCTTTAATTCATTGTCCATGAGGTATGAGAAGTATATATTTAGTTTCAGGTCATTATAAAATAGTTACTGTAGTACCTAGTATGTAGTCTGCTTTTTAAAACATGACACTTTTCTTTAAAATTCATCATTTACAACAGTATCAACATCAGTTCTTTATGTTTTAGGCTTAAGAGGATGAGGACACACTCTTGTGGTATTTATTTTTTAACTTTCACATTGCCAGCACTGTGTCTTGTTTATAGTGGATCACAGAAAATACTCTCAGATTAAAAGCTGACACTGGTGTAAAAAGAAAGGAGGAAAAAGAAAAGATAAAGGGGTAAAGTAGCTTTATGTAGACAGTGGTAATGCTAAAATTAACAACCTTCAGTCCAAATTTAGCTTCTATATTAAACAGATAGAGTAAATGTTAAAGTTTTAGACAAAGATGCTTTCAGTATCAACTCAAGTTAGCTGTGATTCTACTACTATGAATAAAGCATTCTTCAAAGAACTAGAGGGCCAATAAAGAAATCATCTATAATGTTATGGATGTGTAACATAGGGGAAATACATAAAGTAATACTTAGATAATCATCAACAATTTTCTAGGCACTGTGGTCAATTCTGGGAACAGAATAATGATGTTATTATCCTAAAGCAACTCAAGATCAAGAAGGCTGATAAGTAATCAATAAATTATGAGAGGATGATACGTTCTACATCCATGTTTATTCAGATCTGAAGAGGCACAGAGTAAGGGAGGGCAAGGAAGTCAGGGGAAGGAGACTGAGAAGCATTTAGGAAAAGATAACATATTTTAGCTGAATCTTGAAGATTCGGAGAAATAGAGTGAAGGTTGCAGTGATTGTCTAGTAGAAGCTTCTTGTAAAGGAAGCTAAAAGTTAAAATTAGAAAAGACATGAGCCAGAAAAATAGTACAGCAAATCCCTGCAACAATTCACCCAGGGTTAATCCAAGTTTGGAAATAATGTAATTAGCGATTAACTCTCAGCCTGTGACCAACCTGTGTTCTCAAATGGAAGTAGTCTTTTTTTTTTTTTTTTTTTTTTTTAATCTCTAGTTTATTTCTAACAAACACCACTTGATGCTTGACTCACAGGCTTTATTTACATTTGTCTACAGTATCATTTCCTTATGAAATGAACTAGTACAGTTTAGTTAAACCAAATGAAATCATAATCATCAGAATTGTCTGTAAACAATTCTGATGTAGTCTTTTTCTTCTGGAGGAAAGAGAAGTACAAGTAGGGAAATAGCAGACAATTTCATCTTGAGAACGTGGGTCTTTATATCCTCATTATTCTCCTAGGCTGATGACTCCAGATTGGACCAATAAAATGGGTCCATTTCTAGGCACATTCCTGAAATCATTGCTTCTGTCCTAGAAGTTCCAGCCTCTTACAGGACCCAGAAACATCCCCATTTATTATTTAAGCTCGAGGGAACAACTGCCACCAGGTGGCACCAGATTGCAGGCAGGCCTTGGATGGAGTTGGAGCTCACAGGCTCAAATTCCCTGATCAAGGAGCTGCACAGGCTTACTCAAGACATGTCACTAACCTCAAAACAACATGATCCGGCATTTAAAATGATAAATTTTTTAGATCTTACATCTCACATGATCGTAGGACTTTTACTGCATTTTCAAATGAGAGAAGAAAACTAAAGCCTGGTGAAGGACAACAAATGGAAGATAATTTGAATTTGCTGGCTCACCAATGGATGAAATGGTTCAGTTACTGTGCAGGGGAGAAGATTACATTCACAGGAGTCAGAAAGATGGAATCCTGACTTTCAGCAGTTTAAGTTTCTGGAACAGGTATAAGCAAAGGTGGTAACTTATCTAAGTGAGAAGAAAGCCAGCCTACTGGTTTATTTCTTCAATGCATAAAAATTAGAGAAGCAGTTGCATCATGAAAGGGAAAATTGTAACTTTGATGTTGTTGTTTTTGCTTTGTTTTGATTGTTGCCCATTTTCAGGAATAGAGTGGTTGGTTTTGTGATGTATAAAATAATTTCTATTTGATTCTTTCTTAGAGAGTGACATTTGAATCATTCCTGTCTTCTGAAATTGGTTAGAAATGTACAACGTTGGCAGCCTCGACCAAAAATCTATATCCAGAATGGTTTATGATGCCTAATTTTCATTTCCTCCTGAATCCCTATGTTTCTGTCTTGCTAGTGCAGCATTCAGTGTGAACTCTGCCTGGTGGCATAGCTTTTCTATGCTCTCATGAGCAAGCATTTTCTGTCCTCTGCCTATTGGTTGCTGTTATTACCTCTTGCTATTGCTTATGCCTGTGTAACTTGCCTCCTAGGGAAACTCTGTCCCCAGTCCCTGTAATTGTTTCTGCCGTAGAATTACCTCCAAAAGATTTCTAAATTGAAGGAACTCTTAATCTGCCCAAAGTTTTTCCACTAGGGACCTAGCAGTGTACAATACTTTTACCATGTCTGTCTCAAGAGACTCTGTTAACCTAGCTCTGAATGACTTGGACCTGGTGCAGCAGCTTTCCAATCCATATCATTATATAGCAGTAGAATCTGCCTCTAATGTGACGCCTCTGAACTCCGACAGCACACAGGAATCAGGAAGGAAATTCTTTAAAAATAATCTCACCCCCCATGGTTTTAAATTCAATAACTATGAGCTAGGACAGGAGCCTTAATTATTTTTTAAAATGCCCTAGGTGCTTGAGTATGTGCTGAGAACCACTTTTCTGCTCTTTTAAAAATGATTGAATGATTCTTCTTTATGTTTTAATGTTTCTTCTTTGGATTTTTTTCTTTTTTTTCAACATATGCCAGGCTTATTGTTTGCTGGAGTTGAGTGCCTAGTTTGTTGTGCTATTTCTAAGCATTCTGTACTGTAACTATTCTTTTTTCTTTAACTTTTTTTTAAAAGATTTTTTTTCTTGGGCGTTTCCCTTAGTGAGAACCATAGATCTGCCAAATATATCTACTGTTTAAAAACTTTTATTCTTCCTTCTTACCTTGAGTTGGATAGTCCCACCCCAGGAGCCATTATGCCTTATAAGTGGTAAACTGCAAAAAAAGATATCCAACCTGTATCTCTGTTGTGGAGCTGTGCGCCCTTACATGGTGCTGTGTCTACCCAAATCAGAGAGCAAGTTGTTTTCAGTTGGCAAAATTTTGCCTATTGGATAGCCATGGGCCCTACTTAAAGTTTTCTCTAACTTTGATTCTGTATTAAATCCTATTTAATATACTTTTCAGCATGTTGGCCCAGCACATGTAATACCTGTATCCCACCTATTTCAAAGAAACCCCCTTAGAACTAACCCAGTAGTTCTCATAGTGTCTTACAATGGTCTTTCTGGTCTTCCCCAAGATCTCTAACAGTTTTATATAACCATCTGAGATGCCCGTGTCAATTCTTAGGTGCTTGTTTTTTATTCTATAACTTCTCAATATTTCCCTGGACCCTAAATCTCACCTCGGAAGTTATTCCAGTCTTTGATCTTGACATTTGAAGTTTTAGTTATACTAGCTGATCTGTTAACAGCTAAAACAACATTCTATTTCCAGATACCCTTTCTACTTCATTTCCCTTTTTATATCTCTCTGTCCTGCCCTTCCAGAATTTATTTTCTCAGTTATATCTTTTTAAATTTGTTTCTAAGATTTAATATTCCTTTTGAGGAACTATCTCTTTCCCTAAAATAGTCAGTTTTTCTTTTGTTTTTATTCTTTGCTGCTCCTTATCTGATGGGAACATTGAAGCAGTTTTTCTAGTCATTTCAATTTGTCTTTGATTCTCTGAGCAAGTATTATTCTCATAGCCAGAAGTTCCAAGCACAGGTCTTTGTAAGAACCTTGTCAACCTTTGAGTTTCTAATCATTTCATTGTTTATGTCATTAAATAAAAGTAGATAGAATAGTCTTACAAGTTTCCTTCTTATTAAGAAAACCTGACACTCATGAGTAAATTAAGCTACATTTTACTACAGAAAAACTAAAGCCATAGTCAAAGCATTTATATTTAATCAAATTTAGCAATGAACTTGAGACCAAGGACAGACAGCAGGACTTTGGCTGCCATGCAGATTTCAGATAAACAGAAGCTTGATCGTACATCTAACTCATCCTTCTAAACTTGATAATCTGATAGGTCAATTCTTTGCTGAAGAAAAATGAGCAAATAGGTAGCGAGAGGCTAGGAGAGTTTCTCTAATGGAAGATTATTTTACAAGGAAAAAAACTTCAGAAGAACAACAGATGTGTTCTTCCCTAATGCTTAGTATTAGTTCCAATGCCATTCCCTGAGTGAATGGGTTGTGGAGTGCAGGGCAGGGGAAGTGTATCATAATACAAAAGGTCTCAGAGCTATTCTGAAAACAAACTGGAAGGATTACTCCACCAGAGATTAAAGACAGTGTGGATTGCATTATATGACTGTTGGTTAACAAGGATTTTCTTTAGTCCTGCAGTTGATAGTTCTCTTACTTATTTTAATAAAAAACGATGACAGCAGAATTCAAGTGTATGTAAAATATGATAATGTTTACATTAGAACACATGTTCTTATGTTATTTTATATTTTATTTTATTTCCAACAATAAAGTAATAAATTTACTATAGAAAATGTTTAGAAGTATTGAAAAGTAGAAGTCCTATCAAATGGAAATGATGCAGTTCAATGTTGTCATATATAAGACCACTTACAGAGTTTTATTTTCCTATTGTAGCAATAACTGAGAAGAAATTATCATAAATAATAAGATAATACTAATGCAAACATTCATAAAAGAATATTGATCTTAACAAGAAATATCTAACTTCTATGAAAAAAATCTTAAAAATAGAGTAAAACACAAAATTTACATCGACGAGGAGAAAAATATAAATTAAACAAAATTATAAAACTTAATTTGTAACTAATTCCACAACTCTGTAATTTCAAATTTGAGAAATTTGAAAAACAATTTAAATTAGTATGAAAAATAAAGGTCCTAATGAAGGTAAGCCAATTCTGAGAAAAGGAGTGTGTAGTAAGACGTATTACAAACCCACATTAATGAAAACAGCACAGGATCAATGAAAGAACAAACACATAGACTGATGCAATAGAAAAAAAAAAATAAAGATTGCAGACTCATTCCTTAAATGTTTGGTAAAAATCAGTAGTGAAGCCGTGTGTGTGTGTCTGTGTATGTGTGGTGTGTGTTGAGGGAAGGGTTTAACTACAATATAAACTTCATTAATAGACAAGGTCTATTTAGGTTTTCTATTTCTTCTTAAGTGAACTCTGGTCATTTTAGACTTTCAAGGAATTTTTCTATTCAGCTAAGCCGTCAAATGTAATGTCACGACACTTTTTAAAATATTCCTTTATGATTCTTTCAATATCTTCCAGATCTTTAATGGCGTCCTCCTTTTATCCTCACCTTGGCAATTTATGTTTATTCTCTTTTCATCAGGCTGCTAAATGGTTACCCATCTATTATCCATTTTATTTATTTATCTTCTCAAAAAAACACTTTTGCTTTTGTTAATTTTGTCTACTGTTTTTGCCTTTCATTTATTTTACTTCTAAATTTTCTTTGTCTAGCTTTCATTGGGTTGCATTTGCTCTTCTTTTTCTCTCCTCTTGAGATGAAAGCCTAGATTGTTACAATGAAAACTTCTTTTCCAGTCTAGGTGTTTAGTGCTGTTAATTGCTTGATATTTAATGCTTTAACTGCATCACACAAAAATAATTTTTATATTCTATTTCTATTGTCATTCAATTCAAAGTAATTTCTAATTTTTAATACTTTTTTTCTTTGAACATTGAGGCAAATGTGTATTGTTTAGATTTCAATATTTTGGAAATTATATGTTTCTATTATTTATAATTTAATTTTATTGTGGTTAGAACACAAACTTTTTTATTATTTTTCCTTTAAGTCTTTGTGGGCTCTACATTGTTAAAGCGTATTCATTACATAATACTCCTTAACTTCGTATACTCTTAGTTATACAGAAGAATACATATTTAATGTTCTCTGCCAGTACTTTGTCAGTGTGGCTCAACTTATTTTGATTGTGTAGAATTTGTTCCCTGGAAGATTCCTTAGGCAGAACTTATAGCTTAATTTAACCGGAGTTCTCATCTGTTCTTAACAGTTTGCAAGTTGTATAATCTGAATGTAAAATCCTCAGCTTTCAATTTCTTTCCTTCAATATACTAAAGTGTTTATGTCATCTTCTTCTGGAACAACTCATTAATATCAAAAGTATAAAATGAGTCATCTGATCTGTCTGTTTCTTTAGGTAGATTTATTTTTTCCTGAAGTCAAGTAATTGTTCATGTAGGGTCAGCTTATGTAGTGTGTTTTCTCAAGATGTAATTGTGAATCTTTGTATTAGCTTCAGGACATTCTTTTCTTGGATTAAACTATTTTTCTTCCTCAAGATCCCTCTTATATCTCTGTTGAATATACATCATTTATTTCTTAAACATTTCCTCTTCTTTTGAATTGAGTTAATGTCTTTTATTCATTTTTAAAATCACTCTTTTTTTCTAGCTTTAGGGAACTAATTGCTGTTTATTTACCTTTGCAATCTTTTTAACATTCTCTTCATCTGTGAGCATTTTTTCTAGTTTTCTCTTTGAATAATATTACTTATTTATATTTTTTAATTTATTTTTTGTAATTTTTTCCATAATCATATACTTTTATGGATGCTTTTTGTTTATTTTGAAATAATAAGCTATTATTTTAACTATAGGCATGATTTCCTAGCATGCATTTGTTATCTATAGATATGTTATTTTGCTTCTTATTGTCTTTTATTTTAACTTTTTGCAGACTGGACCCTTCTCTTTTTCTATTAGTTTTTACATTAATTTGGTTTTACTCAGCATTCAGAAGGTTAAAGTTCAAGGTAGCTTTTCTGGCTTAACCTGGCTGTCTCTGCTGTTATTTTCATGTACTTAAATAAACATGGCAGCTTACTTTTTAAAATCTTCTGGATCTGATCTCCTCTCCCGATTTTATGGCGAACTCATCTTTCATTTTTTTCTGTTGTTCTTGTGATGCTCACTTTTTATTCTTTTCTCAGCAACTTTTTTAGTTTTGAGAATTCTGAGACTCAGAAAGCTCCGGCATCCTACAGATGTTACTGTTTTACTTTTAGACTCATCTACTGTTGCAGGGTATAAAATTATCTCCAGTTCCAACTGTTAATTTTAAACTGTCCCTCTGAGATTTAAAGTGAGTGAATTGTTAACTTTCTGTGTCAACCTGACTGGGTTAATGGATATTGAAATAACTGGTAAGGCATTATTTCTTTGTATGTTCATGAGGGTATTTCAGAAAAACATTAGCATTTAAATTAGGACACGGAGCTCAACAGTGTGGACAGGCATCATCCAATGCTTTAACTGTCTGGATAGAACAAAAGGGCAAATGAAGGGCGAATTTGCTCTCTCTGGCTCTTCCCCTGAGAGACTGTGGCTCCTTGTTTTCAGGCCTTTGACCTCAGAGTGAATTATACTACCAGCTTCTCTGGTTCTCCTGCATGCAGAAGGCAGTTGGTGGTATTTCTCAGTTTCCTCAATCGTGTGAACCAAATTTCCATAATAAATCAACCTTTCTCTCTCACACACTCATACACACACACACACACACACACACATACACACACATTAATCAGGATTCTTCAGAGAAACAGAACCAATAGTACAAAATACATACACTATTGATTTCTCTGCTTCTCTGTAGAACACTGACTAATACATACCTAATGACTATTTATAATTTCTACATCTTTCACAAGAGCTGTTGTTTCTCATTTGCTTCTCCTACATATTTACCATGTAAGTCTTGCAGTGATTAGTGGTTTGTCCCCCCTCACACATACTTGTGAGTTCATGGTAATATATTGTTATCTACCTCTTTGTACATATGTGTTCATTTTAGTATCCTAGTTCCTGTCCCTAGTTTCAGAAAAATTAAAAGAAAGATAGCTATATCATTGTTTCAATCATCTTAAAAGTTCCCCAAAACAACTCCTTTAGACTCTTTCAATTAGTAAACATTTGAAAAAATGGTTTTCAGAAAGTGTCGGTAGAATTTAGGGGTATGGGAAATTATCATGTATAGATGATGAGAAAATAGCCTTTTTCAGCTTTTCAGGAACAAAATCTATCTATCTATCTATCTATCTATCTATCTATCTATCTATCAATCATCTATCTATTCATCCATCCATACATACACTTCCACGAATTCTGCTTCTATATACGTTTTCTAGTAAAATTCTCACTCAAATGAGAATCTACATTTCAGTTTTGTTTGTGTTATTGGGGATTTGAAGGCAGCCTGGGAATCTATTACTGAGAGAAGTAAAATAATAAAGTTATACACCATCGAATACTATGTAAGAGTTTGAACGAGTAATAAGATGCACCCAAAACAGGCCAGGCGCTGTGGCTCACGCCTGTAATCCCAGAACTTTGGGAGGCCGAGGCGGGTGGATCAGGAGGTCATGAGATTGAGACCATCCTGGCTAACATGGTGAAACCCCATCTCTACTAAAAATACAAAAAATTAACCAGGCGTGGTGGCGGGCGCCTGTAGTCCCAGCTACTCGGGAGGCGGAGGCAGGAGAATGGCCTGAACCCAGGAGGCGGAGCTCACAGTGAGCCCAGATCACGCCACTGCACTCTAGCCCGGGTGACAGAAAGAGACTCTGTCTCAAAACAAACACACAAACAAACAAAAAACTGTTATATAGTCAAAAGAAATGCAACACAAACACATACATAGTACGAACATATTTTGTGTATGGTTACACATAAAGTATGATTATATACTTGTATATACATGTAACCATATTTTATATGTATGCTTTTAATGGAAAGTGAATAAAAAGATTGAGAGTCAAAGAACAAAAGTATAACCAACTCACTTCCTTTTACTTCCTTGCAAAGGAAAACACTATTGTTGAAATTTTGATATATTTTTATTTAGGCTTTCTTTTAGATGTTATTCTTTTTTTTCCTCATAATAATATTACTTTAGTGTTCTTCAACATTAAAAAAATTTCCCTAGAAACATATATTCTAATGGTTATATAATATCACAGTTTCTGTGATGAGGTTCAGTTCAATGTCTATATAAAGTAATCACGTATAAAATAAGAGAATATGCTTCAGAATGTTTTCCTAAGGGGTGTGAGACAAATGAGAAATAGGAGCCAGAATAAAATCATTTGAGTAAATAAATAAACCAAGAGACAGCTCTTGAGTGGGCACAGTGGCTCATGCCTGTAATCCCAGCACTTTGGGAGGCCAAGGTGGGTGGATCACTTGAGGTCAGGAGTTCCAGACCAGCCTGACCAACATGGTGAAACCCAGTCTCTACTAAAACATAAAAACTTAGCTGGGCATGGTGACACACACCTGTAATCCCAGGTACTTGGGGGCTGAGGCAGAAGAATCCCTTGAACCTGGGAGGCAGAGATTGCAGTGAGCTGAGATCACACCATTGCACTCCAGCCTGAGCAACAAGAGCAAAACTCCGTCTAAAAAATAAAAGAGAGAGATAGTTCTTAAACTCACAGCAGAGGTTAATGTTCAAAGTTGTACGATTAATGCAATTTCCTTTAGAAAGTTCCAAACAAAAAAAAAATATATTTAACCATCTAATTTTAGTTTTTATTTTTATTATAATTGGTTTTAATGGAAAATGAATACAAGGATTAAGAATCAAAGAACAAAACTATAACCAACTCACTTCCCTTTACATCCTTGCAAAGGAAAACATTATTACTAAAATTTTGGTATATTTTTATTTAGGCTTTCTTGTAGATGCTATTCTTTGTTTTCCTTGAAATAATATTGCTTAAGTAGTCTCCAACATTAAAAAATATTACCTAGAAACATATATTTTAATGGCTATGTAATATCACAGTCTCTGTTTTGAGGTTCAGTCCAACGTATATATAGCCCAACATAGAAGTTACCTGTTAATTCTTTCCAACAAGCCAATGATTCTCAACTTGGAGTCCTGTCCTCTCTATGATAACAGAACGATGGTAAAGGAGAATGGAATTTTATAATCTGTAAAGTGTATTTCCATACAGAGAAGACTTAGATATACTTGCAGTAGAAAAAGCAGTAGAAATTGAATTTTCATGTTCTCTTCATATGAGAATGTGAGTATCACTGGAGACTCACAGTTGTATGTCTCACCTTCTCTGCACCAGAAATGTCCAGGTCTTTGTAGTTGTAAGAAAAAACAAATTACAAGAACTCAATTTATTTGTTGAGATATTAATTTTAATACTGAATGCCCTGTCAAGCTAGTGGTTGGGATATACCTAATACTTAAAATAGTGGGCAAATTACTCTGCTACTGACAGGAATGTGATTACAGGAAAATAAATTCAGTGTGGGTGGTAAATGACAGGAGGAAGTTGAAGGAAGTTCTTTTAAAAGATTATTTGTGAATCATCTCCTTAGAGGTAACTAATGAGAAGATGGAATCATGACTCACAGAGTCCTGAGAAAGAAAAATATGTTAAAAAGTGGATAACAGCTTTGGTGAGAAGTAGGGGCCCTTCTAGTTAAATTGCAGAATGAAGAAGAGGAAATGAGGCCATTAATTACATAATAATTTCAAATTGGAAAATACAAAGTTAAATTGTTCCCATTTGTAGATGACACAATTTTATACATAGAAAACTGAAGACTTCACCAAAAATTGAAAATAAACTTATTTAGCAAAGTTGCAGGATGTTAAATCAATATACAAAATTAGTAGCTTTTCTATACACTAACAGTGAAATATTTAAAAACAGAAATGATAAAAACAGTCTCATTTACAATAACTATAAAAAATGAAATACTTAAGAATAAAGTAATTTCTCCAAAGATGAAAGATCTGTACACTAAAACTAAAAAACATTGATGAAAGAAACTGAAGAAAACACAAACATATGGAAAGATATTCTCTGTTCATGAGTTGGAAGAACCAAAATTATTAAAATGTCTATATTATCCAAAGCTATCCACAGGTTTAATGCAATCTCTAGCAAAACCACAATGACTGTTTTCATGGAAAGGTAAAGCAATCCTGAAATTTGTATAGAGCTACAAAAAGCTTTGAATAGCCAAAGCAACCTTGAGAAGAAAAAAAAAAAAAAAAAAAAAAAACAAAGCTGGAGGCATCATGCCACCTGACTTCAAAATATACTACAAAGCTATTATAGTAAAAACAGTATGGTACTGACATATAAATAGAAAGACAGGCCAATATAACAGAAAAGAGAGACCAGAAATTCATATATTTCTGGTCAATTGATTTTTGACAAAGGTGCCAGTAACACAAAGTGGGGAAGAGGCAATCTCTTTATAAATTCTTTGGGGACAACTAGATATCCATATGCACAAGAATGAAATTAAACCCTTATGTCACATCATGTATAAAAATTAGTTCATAAGGGATAAAGACTTAAAGGTAGGACCTGAAAATGTAAAACTACTAGAAGAAAATATAGGTGAAAATCTTGATAGCATTGGTTTGGGCAATGATTTTTCAATATGAACCCAAAACCACACACAAAAGAAGCAAAGATATAAATGTGATTACATCAAACTAAAAAGCCTCTGCACAGCCTAAGAAACAATCAACAGAGTGAAGAAACAGCCTGTGAAATGACAGTAAATATTTGCAAACCATATATCTGATAATTAGCTAATATCCGAAGTATGTAAGGAACTTAAACAACCATGTAGTAAGAAAAATAACCGGATTTTAAAATAGTCGAGGGATCTGTATAGAACATTTTCAAAAGAAAACGTAAAGATAAACAACAGGTATATTAAAAATGCTTAAAAATCCTTTATCACAAGAGAAATACACATTGAAATGACAATGACATATCACCTCACACCTGTTAGAAAAGTTATTACCAAAAGAAAGGAAAAAAAGGTAACAAATATTGGAGAGGATGTGGAGAAAAGGGAACCATGGTATACTGTTGCTAAGAACATCAAGTAGCACAGCTATTATGGAAAACAATATGGAAGTTCCTTAAAAAAAAATAAGATAGAACTACTCTATGTCCCAACACGACAGAGTATATATCCAAAGGAAATAAAATAAATATGTTGAAGAGATGACTATACTCTCACATTTACTGCAGCGTTGTTTACCATAATGAAGGTATGGAATCAGTCATCAATAAATGAATGTATTATAAAAGCGTGCTCTCTCTCTCTTTCTCTCTGTGGCTGTCTATATGCACACACACACACAGACACACAGACAGTAGATAGACAAAAATACATTATATTGGGAATTAGGACCTAGATTCCATATTTGAAACTTCTGGATTTCTGAGACTTAAAAAAAAATTCTTATATCCTGTTGTATGTCTTAGCTTTTCCATTTGTAAAATGGGAAATTTAATTTATTAATTTCCAAGACTATAATTATAAAATATTGTAATTCTGAGTGTGACAAAAATGTGAAAGAAAAAATTATATATAGTAATATAAATAAAATAATTTTAATTTTTCATGCATATTATATTAAGAAATGTACTGAATATCATTTCAATAATATTAATTACTTATTTTCACATATAAATATTGAGCTATGCATATTCTCTAAAAATGTCTTTTTATATTTGTTATATCTTCTACCTGCAATGAAAAAAAATCTTAGAACATAGACCAAATGAAAATAGGCAGAAAAATAATACTATGCCTATGCCTGCGATATTTGAGTGACTGAGAAATTTTTCCTGATAAGATCGAACATTGTAGCAATTTGTGAATCAGAGAGCTTCCCATCTAAAGATTTAGAAAAGGTACTCAGATGAACTGAGCAGAAGAGATTGGCTTTATAGGAAGAAAAGGGCTGAAGAAATTAGAAACAGGGAACAAAAAGCAGATTGGCTAGCATTTGGTAAATTACTCCAGGTTTCTTTCCTTTTCAGGGTTAAAGCAGAGGAGACTTTTTGTTTTTTATGATGTCTGCTAAAACAGGAGTGTTTGGGGATTTGACTATTATCTTTCTCTGTTCTGATTTCTTGGTAGGTCAGATAAACAACTTAGTGGCAGTTTGTTAAATGAAGTTGTTTAGCACGAGTGACTCCATTTTGGTTTTGTCTGTTGAAGCCTAGTGCAGGAACTCAATCCAAACCAATGACTTCCTATAAATTTTTTAATCAAATTATTGAATTGGATTAAGTTTTCAACACACAATTTCCAAAGTAGAAATTTTTCCTTTAACCCATGATGAAACTTGGGCAGTAACAGACATTGGTTATAGACAAACTAAATTAGGCATATTTCTGTCTGTATATCTGAGGTATTATGAGCTTGATGTGGACACCCATATATGGCATTTTGTAAATCAGGGATCTTGGACTGTATTCTCTTCCTGTTATGTTCTGATATATTGACAACTTCTAGAGTATAGCTTATATAAAAAGAAAGAGCTTTTCATATGTGCCCAAGCTACAAAGTTCAAGGCAAGGGACCTTAGCGAGATCCGTCAAAGATTCATTGAGATTCACAAACAGGAAGTTTGAACAACATGGCAGTGCACTCTAATAGCTTACATAGCTGCATCATTATAAGCTAAGAAAGGTCTTTCTTAAATTTCTTCTTATTTTATTCTCGACGAGGTGTTCTTAATTTCCTAGTAGCAACCCTATTAATAGGAGTTAGGAATCCAAGGAGGTGAGGGTGGAGTAGGCATAAAATGTAAGTAGGTCATGTATGGCCCTTTATTTGCTTATTAAATAAATAACTATTGATCACCTGTGTTGTATCAGGCACTTCTCTGTGTGGTGGAGTTCAAAGGGTAGACAAGACAGACATGAAGCTTATGCTGCGATGAGTTGAGTTAGAGACAATAAAACAACAAGGTCATTTCAAATGGCATTAACTGCTATAAAGAAAATAAAACAAATTCATTTAATCAAGAGTTTGGGAAGTATGGAAGTTTGCAGCAGATGATGAGGGAAGGACTCTGTGAAAAGGAATCATTTTTAACTAAATCAGAATCATACAATAGGGTCAATCATGTAACAATGGAGTTGAACTGAGAATCTGGGCAAAGGAAATAGGCCACAGGGATCAACCTTGGTTAAAGCAAGACAATGGAGATTAGTTTGGTTACTGTGAGGGGTTGGGTGGGAGACAGGCGTTTGTAGAATTTGTCAGGACTTAATTAAACAAAACCATGCTAAGTAGTTTGGATGTCTTTCTAAGTAGAATCATGGAATGGATAATATTGGTCCCCCAATTCCCTAGGATCTAGATGACCATTTTTGTGCATATTTCAGTTTCTGTACACTTTTCTTCTATGAATCTTGTTTGGAGGAATGTCCTCAAGTTACTGGAGCCTGCCTGATCTACACTGCAGAGAAATATCTGAAAATGTGTGCCCACAATCTGCCACCCAATAATTAGATAATTAATAGGTGCAGCTTATAGTTGGGAAAACACTGAGGCTGAATTTTCTCTCCAGAGTTGCTCTGTGGGATTAGGCTGAAGCTGAGTTTTACAGGATTTTGCCTGTGATGACACCCTTGCTTGGATTTTGCCCTTTCTTGTCCTGCTTTCTCAGCTCTCCCCTGGGGACAGCTCCTTACCAGTTTCCCTGGGAACAATTTCTTATCAAATCACTCGCATACCAAAGCTCAGCTTACATTCCATCTGGGACACTCAACCTCTGACAGTTGGAAGACTTTGGAGAAATCTAAAGAGAAAAACAAAAACTGACTCATGTTAAAAATATCACTGCAGCAGTTGTGTGAAGAACCGATAATGGGGGCTGGGGGAAAGCGGAGAATAAGGAACAAAGGTAAGCAGGTTGTATTAGGCTGTTTTTGCATGGTTACAAAACAATACCTGAGACTGACTACAAGAAAAGAAGTTTAATTGGTTCATGGTTCTGCAGGCTGTACAGGAAATATAGCACTGGTGTCTGCTTCTGGGGAGTCCTCAGGAAGCTCACATTCGTGGTGGAAGGTGTAGGGGGAGCACAGACATCACATGGCGAAAGCAGTGGGGAGAGAGTGTGGAGGGAGAGGTGCCACACACTTTTAAGTGACCAGATCTTGTAAGAACTCATTCACCATGGTGAAGTCAACAAGCCATGAGGGATCTGCCCCCAGGACCAAAATACTTACAACCAGGCCTCATCTCCATCACTGGGGATTACAATTCAACATGAGATTTGAGTAAGGACAAATGTCCAAACTGTATCACAGATAAAAGAAACCAAAATATTTCTCCCTGAAATATTGAGAATTGTTAAGTTAAAGTCACTAAAAACACAGGAGAATGCTCTGCCTCAGCCTCTATTTGCCTGGTGGCAGGACAGCAATCCCTCCTTACTGGAGACGGCACTTGCTTATGAGCCCAGAGAAGGCACTAGGAAGCACCAGAAGAATCTGGGAACAGATTTTTACAATCTTTTCACATGTTCTTGCCTTTTAAAAGACTGAGAACTGCTCTCTCCTCTGTCTTATCACTAGATGGGATTTATGGCTCTTTGTTAAAGTACTATTTAAGCAAGGCCCTTAAATCATTACCTTAAGAGAGAAATACTTTTAAACTGAGGCCTCTCCTACGCGATGGGTACAGCATGTTTTAATAAACTTCTGGTTGTTTTTTATTTTTCTGTTAATTTGACTTTTTGTTTTTAGAAGATGTCTCAACTAAGAACTTTAAAAGAAAAAGAAAAGAAATTATGATTTCTCCCCTACAATTTGTCAATCCAGCCTGGAAAAACAGAGATAATCCACTTGTTCTGGGACCTATAGAGGGAATCCTGAAAGAGAACTGGCAAAAGTCTGCAGAAAAAGGTAAGATTTCTTACTAAAGCCAGCTTCTCCCTCTGTGGTACCTGGTGGAGAGAGGAAAGTATTTTTTTTTCCTTGTCTCTCTCTTTCCAGGTTCATATTAACAGGAAAAAAAAAATCTATAAAAAATAGTTATTTGAATTTGTGACTCTTGTAGATTTGTTGTACGTACTTATTTGGTTGTTGATTTGTCGTTTTTCTAGGATGGGATTTGTTTTCCTTGTTTCTGTATCTTCGCATGATTTGTCATGAGAAGGAAAAGTCTCATAATGTTCTCGTTTTGTCTTGTTTTCTTTCTGAAGAAGTTTGGCTTTCTAACAAGCAAGTTTATTTTCTCATCTCTAACACCTTGAAGGGCACAGCTTTTGGTAATCATGTAAGGCAGCCATCTGGGAGTTCAGCTGGGGGTACCAAATGTCTGTTTGTCCAAATGTGCCAGCTTTGAGGAATTTTTCTTAATTGTCTCAACTTTCATTGTCTTGCTACAAGGAGGGATATTACTTTCTTAGAGCCTCTTTTTTGCCTGTTTCATTTTATCTTATTTTTTTCTAGAAACAGGGTATCACTCTGTCACCCAGACTGCAGTGCAGTGGCATGATCATGGCTTACTACAGACTCAATCGCCTGGGCTCAAGTGATCCTCCTGCCTCAGCCTCCTGGAGTAGCTAGGACTACAAGCACTCACTACCACACCTGGCTAATTTTTAAATTTTTTGTAGAGATGGGATCTCACTATGTTGCTCAGGATGACCTCAAACTCCTGACCTTGAGCAATCCTCCTGCCTTGGTCACCCAAAATGCTGGTTTACAGGCTTGAGCCACTGCACCCATACTCTTTGGAAGAAACTTTAGATCTTGAGGGGTCACTGTTTTTTTATACTCTCTTTTGGGATTCTATTCTTGCATCTGATTGAAAGCCATAAAAAGACTTACTGACCCAGTGCAATGGCTCACGCCTGTAATCCCAGCACTTTGGGAGGCCAAGGTGGACAGATCATGAGGTCAGGAGTTCAAGACCAGCCTGACCATCATGGTAAAACCCCATCTCTACTAAAAAAAGAATACAAAAGTTAGCTGGGTGTGGTGGAACACACCTATAATCCCAGCTACTCTGGCAGCTGAGACAGGAGAATCGCTTGAACCCAGGAGACGGAGGTTGCAGTGAGCTGAGACTGTGCCATTGCACATTGCACTCTAGCCTGGGCAACAGAGTGAGACTTTGTCTCCAAAAAAAAAAAAAAAACAACTCCCAAAAAACGCTTACTGGTGCTAAGTTACACTTAAAGTGGGTATACCTTTGAAAATTTGGACTTTTGTATCTGAAAGCATTTTTTTAAAGAGAGCCTTCTCAGTCCCTTGGAGTTGGAGTTGTAAATCCTACCATGACTTTAAAATGTTAACATAGAGGAGATGAGCTAAGTAGCATTCTCTTTAGTGGAACAATTTGAATTTGCAGAGATCAGATTTGAAAAACAGTTACATTTCAGAAAGAAAAAGCCCAGGAACCAAGGCACAAGAATATTTGTCATTTGTGCAGCTAAAATCTGCTAATCTTTTTAAGACTTACATATTTAAAATTTTATCTATAGTATACATATATTTAGGTCATATAAGTGTGTGTGTGTGTATATATATATTAAGACTCCTGTTCTCTCCTCTATAGAGGCTTCTCAGTTGACTAAATTCCTCTCTTTGTAAAGCCCTGCTAACTATTCATCTATAAACTCCCTCTGCCTGTTTATCTTCTTGGTGACATAATTTTTGCCACTAAGACTTGCTCTTCTATTTACTTTTCTCTGTCCCTGCTTCCAGTTGCTACCCTTGAGGTCACATGAGGAAATCTAAGGAAGATTTCTAACAATACTAGGACCCCTTGAGAACAACAGAAAAGGTGTCAAAGAGTCCTTTTTTGGGAAGGAATCGCCATTATTTTCTCATGGAACAGCAATATTTCTAAGTGGACAGATTCCTTACAACTCCAATAGTTGTAAGTAGACAAATCTAAAGCTCTATGCTCTTTTCCATTAAACTCCTTGATCTCTTTGGCTTTTAGATGCATATATATGTGCATATGTATTTTACATGTTGTATTTACATGTATGTATATGTCTATAAACATATTTATATATTGTCTACATGGTACCAAATTAACTCAAAGATGGAAAGTACCCATAAAGAAAATAAATAGCCCCAAAATTTTTCAAGCTCGTGTGATGTGAATACATTTTTTTTTTTTTTGATGAGTAAGACCAGTTTAAAATTCTTGGTTTAATAAAAAAAACTATGTCTTGAGCTAGTAGCAAAATATACATGTATTTAATTTTAAGGTTCTTTATTTTATGGTACTTGTCTAACATATGGTAATATAAAAATGGTAAATAGAAAATTTAACTTGAGATGATGGCCAGATTTGTCTAATGTCATAAAATTTTCCAACCATAATTGTTAAAATTAAATAAATAAAATAGATGAAAATGAGATAAAGCTTATGAACTTTTAATCATTATTTTTGTGTTTAGTGAAAAGTATTTCTCAAATCTTTTTGGTAACCATAGCCTAAAAATTTTGCTCAGCTAAGTTAAATGATAGACAGTCATTAAATATCTACATCATTTTCAAAAAAGATAGAATGCTAAGACACTGATTACTAAATCTAGGCTTCTTATTTCAGACAAATAAAATATCTTTAGATATGTTAGTAAATACATTCTGTTCCACATGGAAGGATAATTCCATTAAAAAGCTGTATTTCTAAAAATCATAAAATGTGTATTAATAAATTGTTAGTACGTGACTGACAATTAAAAATTATCTACTTCTTAGATATTCACTATAAAGTTTCCTAAAAATTAAAATTCTGGCTAATATGTGGTAACTTAAAGTAGTGATGAAAAGGGAAACAATTCTGTATACAGAATATATAATAAAAGTGAGACTTTTTCATAAAGGAGGTTATGAAATTTGAAAATATATTTTTGTTAAAAAAGTGATTTTTTTCTAGTTTATATGTCACTTTAGAATAAACGAAAAAAGGAAGCAATTAAATAAACTGGGTATAAAAGTTGGAGAAAAAGGAAAATTGAAAAACATTATAAGAGATAGTAAAAGGTTTAGAGAAATCTTGTGTGGTCAAAACTAATTAAGATTGGATGGATTTATTTATAAGGTTTTATTGAAATTATATTTAGTATGAACAATACAACTGATACAAAGATAGAATTTGATTTTCTCTTTTGAATATGATTTTTTTTGTATAATATTAATAAGAGATAATAAAAGACTGGTTTTCCTTTTGAGAAAACTAAAAAAAAAAAAAAATATATATATAGAAATGTTTGTCTCACCCTGTCTTTATTAGGTCTTTTTTTCAAAAAACTGTGTCTCCTACCAATCAGAGAATAAAGGTTTTTACTTTTGAAATCTGTTAATTATCACTTTGACTAAATAAATGATGATTATTTCACAGTGACCTGTGATCCTATTATGATCAAGTGTTTTATACCTTTGACACATTTGGCAAGCTTCTCAAAATCAGATTTCAAATTCTAAATTAAGTCTTTTTGACCTCAAACTAGCTTTTAGGCATTCAAAAACAGAGACAGAAGTCCAAAAGAGACATATTAGGCTCGTTTGATATCTTAAATTATAGGGGAAGCATTGTCAAATAAAAAATAATGTTTAACTTTATTTGTGTTATGTTTATATACGTGTGTTATTAGTATGTGCTCCAAAATTGTATGAAATTTTAAAAAATTATATCTTGGTATATGTTACCAGTCAAAATTCTCATTATTATTTTAAATTGTTGTATGCCTTAGAAATAACCAAATTTCCTTGTCAATTGCATCTTTAGCCATAGCTATTTGAAGTGTTTTGTCATCCACAGGTATTTATTGTTTTACTTTTATTCTTCTCAAAAGACTGCAATTGGTTATAGTTTAAAATTTGCTTCTTATTTAAGAAAATTAATGGAAAAGGATCATGACAAATACTTTTAAATATAGATTTCTGATAACTTTGTAGATCATACCATTGGACTGTGTAAAAATTTTAAGAACTCAAATGAAAAAATTGATGGGTTCATAAAGATTACTAGCCCAACTTTTAGAAGACCAAGAGTTAATCACATAGGACTAAACTTGATATGGGAATAAAATGATTTTTTCAGGACTTTCTTTTCCTTAAATTATTACTGATTATTTTTATGTATTTCTTTCTGGAGTCGAGAAAATTTTTTCTTCTAATAAGCTTTGTATAGTTTGCAGCAATTAGGTAAAATGTGCTTTTGTAAACAAAATTGAAACATTTGCCTTTCTCTCTACTTGATTCCTTGAGAATTTAAAACTATTTGTGAGTATTCATATTTTAAAACAATATAGTTATTTCATAAGTTCAATAAAATGTTTCTCTCTTTAGTGAAACAATTTAAAACACACGTTGTGTTACTGGGGCCTTGACTGGGATGTCACATTTTCTGAAATGACTAGACTACTTCAAGAAACTAAAATTAATGCTAAGGAGCCATTAACATTCTTGAAAGAACTGACCTGGTACCTGGTCTATGCAGTTCCCCTACAAGGTTTCAGCATTATGGTAAGTAAAAAATGTAACTCTCTGACAGGCTCAGGAACCTCAAAATAAGATGAGACCTCAAGAAAAGAATAATTTACCCAGGTACTATAGACGAAATCCGATGAGAAGTCCGTGGCTTGACTTCCTAGCCTAAAGAAGTTTTAAAGGTCTACTCTCAGATTTCTTATGATAATTTCCAACAAAGTAGATTAGAGAAAAAAGAGTCGATGTGGCCAGTCACTATGCTTGTTTCACTTTATGCAAATAATTAGGCCAAGTATATTGAAGCTAAACTTATTTTACAATTAAATTAGTCTTACTATAAATACCTTTAGTGGCCAGGCACGGTGACTCACGCCTATAATCCCAGCACTTTGGGAGGCCAAGACTGGTGGGTCACCTGAGGTCAGGAGTTCGAGACCAGCCTGGCCAACATGGTGAAACCCCATCTCTACTAAAAATACAAAAATTAGCCAGGCGTAGTGACAGGTGCCTGTAATCCCAGCTACTCGGGAGGTTGAGGCAGGAGAATCACTTGAACCCGAGAGACAGACGTTGCAGTGAGCAGAGATCACACCATGGCACTCCAGCGTGGGGGACAAGAGTGAGATTTCATCTCAAAAAAAAATCTTTAGTAAAAATTGGCTTAATTTTGAGTGTGTGCGTGTGTGTGTATATATATGTGTGTATATATACATGTATGTGTGCATATATATGTGTGTATATATACATGTATGTGTGTATATATATACATATATATGTATATATATACATATACACATGCACACATCCATACATATATATGATTTTTCTAACACATTATATATATATAATAGCATAATATATATTTTTTAAAAGCATCTTATATATGGGCCAGGCGCGGCGGCTCACACCTATAATCCCAGCACTTTGGGAGACTGAGGCGGGCAGATTACCTGAGGTAAGAATTCAAGATCAGCTTGTCCAACACGGTGAAACCCCGTCTCTACTAAAAATACAAAAATTAGCCAGCCGTGGTGGCACATGCCTGTAATCCCAGCTACTCGGGAGGCAGAGGCAAGAGAATTACTTGAGCCTGGGAGGAGGAGGTTGCAGTGAGCGGAGATCATGCCACTGCACTCCAGCCTGACTGATAGAAGGAGACTCTGTCTCAAAAAAAAAAAAAAAAAAAAAAAAAAAAAAAAAAAAAAAGCCATCATTATGCATGTATGTGTATATGTGTGTGTGTATATATATAATGTTTTTTAAAAATCCTATACTATATACCTGTTATTAGATTCTAGCCTTCTCCATTGTTAAGTTTTACAAAAAAATTTCTGAACTAAATTTTAAATTTTAGTTTCTTCTATTATCTAGCCTCAACTTTCTAGACTAATGTTTTTATCTCCCAGTTTCCTGACTTAAAATCACTAAAACGTAAACCATGCTTTTCTGAAGCCCTACAAGCTGAAGTTAGACAACTTGATATTAACTTCAGAGAAAACATACATAAATTTATTTATGGACAAAAGGTTCACTGTTTAAATAAACATCTGGTACAAACTATAATCCAGGAAAATTTGTCAGATTGTCACTGTTTACTTCCATCCCAATTGTAGATATTTCAAACGCAAATCTGAAAATTTTGTCAGCTAACTGCCCTCCAAAACTCAAGACTAGTTTGTAGGTTGCTCCAGACATTAATCTCTGTTTTTCTTTTGCTCCCATAGCAATGTTTCTTACTAAATACCTGTTTGCCTATACCATATAGAGAATTAACTTTAAGAACATCCCACCTACACCACCACCTCCTGGACTGAAACACAACTGCTCAACTGAACTTACTATTCTCAAGACTGAAAAACTGTTTCATTAGGATATATGACCTTTGTTTTTTCTTCTGCTTCCACGGTTTCTCTCTTTTTGCTAATCTCTTATCTTAAAACCTCTAAACCAAATCCTTCCAAAGCTACCGTCTTGGCTTTTCATATGTAAAACCTTCTAAAAGTAAAATTTCAAAGGGGCAACTGAAAAAAAAAACAAAATATTTCTACCCCAAGTACTGAGAATTGTTAAATTAAAGGCATTAGAAGCACAGGGGAACACTCTGCCTCAGCCTCTATTGCCCGGTGGCAGGACATCAATCCTTCCTTAACGGAGCACTTACTTATGGGCCCAGAGAAGGCACCTTTCTTCTCCCTAGAAAGGATTTATGATTCTTGTTAAAATACTATTTAAGTGAGGCCCCTAAACCATTGCATTGACAAATAAATACTTTTGGATGAAGGCAGGTACTGTGTGATGGATATAGAACATGTTAATAAACTTGTGCTTCTTTTGTTAATTTGACTTTTGTTTTCAGGATACTATCGCAACTAACAACCTGAAAAAAAAGTTTTCTCCCCTATACAGGGTGTTTCAGTAATCCGGACTAGACTGCAAGCTATAGATTGCCTAAAGTTTTCTAAAAGGAGGCTTGTTCACTGGAGGAATTGTCATAAATGAAGCAATGAAGTGTAAAAAGAAAATAATACATTCTATTTATTTGTGTTAATCTACAAATTAGAAAATAAATTATGCTTCACTACTATTTAATTGGTAGATTGACAGAGCACACATACTTATGCTTCAGAAATAAGGTAATATATTGGAGAATGAGTCAAGATTTTGTATTGAGGAGATAGGTCACCAAAAATCTTTGGAAAACACTGATTTTGACACCAAGCAGCTTTATATTCCCTATTAATATGCACTCTATTCTTGGCAATTTTATGGAAAGCTTTTCTTCTGTATGTGTCCCTAGTAAAATGTCTTTGTGCCTTTATCCTTCATTCTGATGGAGAAGATTAAATTATTTGGGTGCTCTTATAGGTTGGCTATTTTGAAGAATGAGGCTATTCAATTTCTTCTAAAAATGCATAACAAGTTGTAGGGGTAAGTCAGATAATTCTCTATTATTTTCTGAGGATAAGAAAATTAAAAGTGTTCCAGATGCTTTAAGTGTAATTTTCCATCCACCATAAATTTACTTCAGAAGGCTTTCATCAAACAAGGTCAGGGCATTAGTGCTCATTAAGGACTATATACATGCACGGCCTGAGAATTCATCAGAAAACCAATCAGTTGTTTGAACTCAAAGAAAGTCTGTAAAAAATTGTTGTGCTGACTTTTTTCCTCTCACTCAGCAATCCACTGCCCTCCTTTCCCTCAGATATCTCTGTTTAAAAATGTACATTTTATTATTATTTAGGGATGGTCAGGGCAACAGATTAAGAGACCATGGCTATTAAAAAGATTGTAATTCGTGTTTTTAAGAGGAGGGAGAGGCACACCATACCATGCAAGACCATGCAGGGAAGCACAGAGGGCAGGCAGGAGCTGGCAGGAGCTAGCAGGAGCTGGAGGAAAATGTGGCAAGAGCCTTTATTGTGGTTTTCACAAGAAAATCAAAGTAGGATGGGTTTAAAATTGTCTAGTTTAAATAACTTCAGTGGATTCTGGTCATAGGGGCTGATATGGTTTGAATGGTTTTTTTTTTTTTTTTTTGCCCTCCAAATCTCATATTGAAATGTGACATCCAATGTTGGAGGTGGGCCTTGTGGGGGAGTCTTTTATTCATGGAATGGTTCTCTCATGAATGGAATGGTGCTGTTCTCAAGGCAATAAGTGAGTTCTCTCCGTGTGAGTTCATGTGAAATATGGTTGCTTAAAAGACCCTTGCCCTTCCTCCCTCTCTCTCATGCTGCCTCTCACCATGTAATGTGCTGGCTTCCCCTTTTCCTCCCACAATGATTTCAACCTTCCTGAGGCCCTCAACAGGACAAGATGCCAGCAACACACTTTCCATGAAGCCTGCAGAACTGTGAGCCAAAATAAATGTCTATTCTTTATAAATTATCCAGTGTCAGGTGTTTCTTTATTTCAAAACAAGTGGACTAGCACAGGGGCTATTTCTTGTCTGGACCCAGGAAAATTAGAATAGGGAAATAGGGATCTGGAGTGTAAGAACCTTGTGGGAGCCCAATGAAGGAGGTGATTGGGGCATATGGGCTTTAGATTGGTTGGTTTGCACTTGAAAGGCATGAAAGCCACACTTGCAGGTGAGTTCATAATTATCTCTAGAAATTGCTTGCCTTGGAAGAGGCAGTCTTTTCCAGGCCAGAAAGGCCAAGATGTCAAAACATCAAAAAATATAGAAAACAAAAACCATAATTAATGCAATCACAAAGGATAAAAGAAAATATGTTTTTATATAGAATAAAAGAAAGAAAGAAAGACCTAAGGGGAAGAGGGACACTGAAGACAGAGAATGAAAAGGAGGTGGGGAAAGGATACATGAAAAGAGAGTAAGAGAAAATAAAGTTCAGAGGAAGAATGGAGGAAACAAGGAAAAATTGTTTCCCTTGGACTAATTCTTAAGTCGGAATGATTTTACTATAATATTCTAGTGCTAATAATTTTACGGTTTTGATTAATGAGCACTAATAATTTTACGGTTTTGAAAAGACTGCTTTTAGTCTTATATGGATTGACTTCTCTAAGAGTGAAGAAAAAAGTAGTTAGGTATATTTGAGATAACTGAATGACTACATATTTCATAAGAATAACTATATTGAAAACACTGAAAGTATTACAACTTAAGTTTTTGCATAATTTCTTTTTGTAAATTGTGTATGCCTGAATGATTTCTTCCTTAAATGAATAATGGAGATTTCTGGTTGTTCGAAATTGAGAACTTGACAGGTGTTTAGGAGATATGCTAGAATTCATTTTTGGTTAACATATTGAGAAATTAGAAAAAAAGCCATATATTTTGTTGCTGATTTATTTTTATGAATTTTTTTCTTTCTTCCCGGGCTAAGACTGTATACATTGGCTTAAATAAAGTATCATTTATTTATTTAAAATATTCAGTATTTTTCAGGTATTACACTTTACTTTTTATGTTACCTTGGACTTCGACTCTTATGGAAACTTTTGCCGCCACACAGAGAACTTTTAACATTGATTTCTCAACATTGATTTCTCATCCTCATTGATTTCTCATCTGAAATCTCTAAATCTTTCCCATGTGCTTGAGACAATGCATGCACAATGGATCATATATGAAAATAGAAATCATACATATAATCTCAACAGCAACCTGCCCAAGAAGTCAAACCACAGTCTGCAGCATTCAGCACAGAACAGGCAGGACTTGGTCAATGACCGTCAGTTGCCATAACTTTTGTTTCTCAGGACCAGAGAAAGTCTTGCATGTTTCCCAAACCAATCACATGTCCTGCTTCTAGGTAGCTTGCATCCCACTCTGCCAACAATCCCCAGAGCACAGCTTAAGTCTTTTCTTTTTTGTTCACCGTAAAGTTTTTGTACTCCTTCCCCTGATTTTGAGTCTCTGTCAAAAGTAAGTGATGGTGTCCGACTTCCTTGCATAGCAAGCTCTGAATAAATTGCATCTGCCAGTTCTTATTTAGATGGTCTTCATTTGGCCCCACATGATTTTTTTTTGTCTTCTTTCCCTGAGACTGGTTTCTTTTCTTGAGCCTGTTTTCCTTTCCTTTCACTAGTCTTCCTAATACTTGTGATAAGGTGAGCAATGTTGTCTTTTCTTTCTATGCTAGTATTTTTTCCCCCACAAATGGGATGATATTATACCAGGCAGAGAGGACCACAGTTAAAAATATAATCTGAGGTAGTTGAATTTGATTGCAAGGCTCCCAGACTTTTAAAATCTTATTTGTTAATGTCTGACTTCTGACATACTCTTTCTTTTTATTCAATGATAAAATCAGAAACCCCAACTTTCTCTCAATATCAAACATCAGAACCTTTTGGGGGCAGTACAGACAATATGGGATTATGCGTCAAAAGTCATGAATTAAATTACTTTCTCCACTTACAGATCTATTTAATATCAAACAATTTATTTAACTGCCCTGAGTTCTAGTATTTTAAATTGTTAATGAGACTAATACTGCTCATTTGAGATAGATCAGATTGTTAAAATGCATATTAAGTGTTTTGTAAACATTTGAATGATTCACAAATATCTCTCCACTTTTATAATTTTTGAAAATTTTTAATTATGGTGGAATATACGTAACATGAAACTTACCATCTTAATTATTTTTAAAGTGTAGAATTCATAATGTATAATACATTCATATTGTTGTGCAGCCAATCCTCAGAACTCTTCTTATCTTGCTGAACTATAACCATATACCCACTAAACTACAACTCACATCCTCTCTAAGAATATTTGTAAATTAACGTATGATGAAAGATTTAAGTTCAAAGGGTGGTCTTTTGACTGAGGTTCAGGTTTCACTATGTAGGAAGAGGAAGATTTTGATCGGGATGGAACAACTTTACAGTGGTCCCTGTAGTGACCCAATTCTGGCTTCATGTTACCATTTATTCGTTTTGACTCTGTACATATTCTTGTCTTATTCCTTTTCAGTCAAAATGATATTTCCAAAACAAAAATAAGACCATGTGTCTTCCAGTCAAAATCCTTTGGTGGCTTCCTGGTATTCTGTAAATAAGAACAGAATCTTAAATATGCTTGATTAGATCTTGCAAGCTCTGGTTCCAGCTTATTTCTTCAGTGTCATGTTACAGTGTTCTCTCTCATAGGCTTATTCAGTCTCCTTGATCATCTGATTCCTGGAGAGGTGTCATGCTCTCTTCATGGGTCTGCTAGTTCCTTCACCTAGAATCATTTCCAGAATGTCTGAGAGAAGGGTTAGAGCTTTCTATGCAGTCAATTCAAGATCATCTTGTAACAGTAAAACTCCACTATTTCATATTACATTACCAGCTGTGTCCAGAAAAGCTAATAAAACTTTCATGAAATGAGGAGTTAATGGAGGAACGAGAGACAATACAACCTGTTGCAATGTTTATAACTACCAAATGATAACAAGACTGAGATCAACACCTTTAATATGAAATGATTTTGTGCTTGAGCCAAGACCAAAAACTCAAACTCTGTTAGAATTGGAGTGGGCTGCAAATCAATAGTACTGTTCTAAAACTATAGCGATACTGGTGGTCCACTGGGGGAGCCTTTGCTGTGTACAACAGAACAATGAGCCATTGTTCTAACCTTTTCTCTCATTTAGAGATTTCTCTCTTTCGTGTTATGAAGTACCCCTGAAGCCAAGCTTTTTAAATGGTGGTTAATGTCATTTACTTTTAAATTTCTCTTTCCTAAGTACAGATAATAGTGCATCAAACCAAACCAAACCAAACCGCCAAATACTAAAGTATTTCAGAAAATTTAACACCCACCGGCCAACTTTGAGGTTTACTGTTAACGCAATCCATGACACGTTAAGACTTTAAGTTCCCTTGAATAGTAAAAGACAGAGAGTGGGAGGAGGTATTAGAACTATGAAAATGGAAAATTATTTCTTTATACTCTGGAAAACCAGCTGAAGCTCAGCAACAATCTGAAAATAGATTGGAAAGTGTGAAAATCTGGTCGTTGTTGTCAACTATTTTCATGTTCTTTACTGTGATTTTCTTATTGAAAAGGTATCTACCATGAAGATATTATATGCTACTTGTCGGAATAATTTAAAGTCATGGAGATACAGAGGCAGAGAGAGAGAAGACAGTCAGAAATATTTTCTTCAAGCAACTAGCTATAATTCTCTGATTTATATTAGCAGACTTGATTGCCAGTAACCATGGTGGTTAAACCACTTCCAAAAAAGTGACAAGAGACCTAGAAATTAAAATAAAATTATTTCTAATTAAACATAAAAAATATAAAACTGCTAGACTTTTGAAATCTTTAAAGCTCTAATTTATGAATTAATTCATAGTAATTAATTATTGGCTTTTGAAATACTTAAGAAAATAGAGGTAATTTTTATTTGGTAAGTTATGATTCTAATCCAATAATTTAAAAAAATAAAGACTAAATTGGGCAGGGAATGACAATGTTGCAATAGTTATGTTTTATTTTTATTTTATTTAAACATATTTTAGCTATAGTCAAAACTACCAGAGGAATTTATTTTAATCAATTTGTTTTAAAATAATTTTTTGTGTGTAAAGTGTATACTCACTTTTAAAGAATTAGCTCATTGTAGTGTGATTTTCTGTAGTTTGTTGAAAGGCTAGCAATTTTAAGGCCTTTGACTTAAAAATTTGCCATTAGACCAGGCGCGGTGGCTCACGCCTGTAATCCCAGCACTTTGGGAGGCCGAGGCGGGCAGATCACACGGTCAAGAGATCGAGACCATCCTGGCTAACATGGTGAAACGCCTGTAGTCCTAGCTACTAGGGAGGCTGAGGCAGGAGAATGGCGTGAACCTGGGAGGTGGAGCTGGCCGTGAGCCGAGATGGCGCCACTGCACTGTAACCTGGGCGACAGAGCGAGACTCCGTCTCAAAAAAAAAAAAAAAAAAAAAAAAAAAAAAAAAAAAAAAATTGCCATTAAAGACTATGGTTTGGAGAGAATTTCTGGTTGAAGGTAAAGTCCATGCTACTCAATATGGTAGGTGAATTGCTCCCAGAAGCTTCTGCTCATCTCCACCTTTTATCATGCTTTTACTATCTCCTTTCTCACATTATAACTCAGAAATAATAAACTGTTAATCATTTTCTGGTCATAACTTATGCTGTCTAAGTCCAAATTTCTTTTTCTACTCCCAACTCTGTTTAGATTTCTCCACTCTTACTGCTATCTCATCATATGCTGAAATAAATTGGGATTTTATTTACATCAGAAAGTAAATGAAATAAACTTGTAAAATACAAGAACATTTCATAACTTCTCACAATAACAAGAATGTGGAATAAAATCAAAACAAAATAAAACAATTTATGCTTTGTATGTTGTACAAAAAGTAAAATTCTCTGTAATCTCTCTTCTAATTTGTAAAATGGCCAGTGTAGTGGGGAAAAGATTTCTCTTCTACCCTTTCAGCTTATGTGGCTGAACCTGAGGTTTAAATTGATGAGAGATTAATAGAATAAATATGTACAAATGTTGATATTAATGTGTTAGCCTATACATGAAGGCCTTCATATATAAGAGATAAAGACCCAAATGAAGTGATAGGCCTGAGAGCTTATATAATACTGTAACAAAGAGCAATACATTGTGAATATGTGTCAAGGCAAAGGAAAAGGTGGTTTGGGCTAGGGCAGCAACTTGTGGGAAAGTGACTAGGAAATATATGAGCGATGGAAGATAAAGGTGATTTAGTAGGTTTGTTTGTACTGATTTATCTCAACATTGACTTCTCACCTCTAGGAATGAAAATATGCTCTGCTTCCTGGTACAGAGAGGACACCTTTCTCATGGGAAATTTTATGTCTGCATTTAGGTAGAAAGGGGTGATCAGAGACTTCTTCTTGTATCTCCTTTTTCCTCAATAGCCTTGAGCTCAAAATAAACAATATGCCACAATAGTAGCGTATTTTGAGGTGGCATGTTTTGATCCTCTTCAGCATAATGCCTCTGAGCCTGAGGGCCTTTTAAAAGATTAAATGAGATAATATATATGAATGAAGTTCATTGTTCAGTATATAATAAAACTTGGAGTTATTTTGGATTTATCATATTATTTTTAACTCTACATCTTATCCATTAGCAAATCAAACTGATTTGACTTTCAAAGTGTGTGTGTGTATATATATATATATATATATATGTGTATATTCATTTTTCAACACCTTCACCAATATAGCTCTAATGGAAGTAGCAACAAATGCAAATGCCTTGTAACTACATGCTTCCCCTTCACTCTTGTCCTCTACACCACTCCCTGGTGATCTTAAAAAAAAAAAATGCCAGGCATGGCTCATGCTTGTAATGCCAGCACTTTGGGAGGCCAAGATGAGAAGACTGCCTTAGGCCAGGAGTTTGAGGCTGCAGTGAGTTATTAGGTTGATGCAAAAGTAATTGCTGTGGTTGCTATTACTTTGGATGGCAAAAGTTGCAATTATTTCTGCACCAACCTAATATGATTGCACCACTGAACTCCAACCTAGGTGACAGATATGAAAAAAAGTTGGTTTATGTCATTACATTTTTTAAAGACCTAAAATTATTTCTTTTCACTGTTGGAATAAAATGCAAAATTTGCATTATACTTATAAGACACTACATTATTTGGTCCCTGGCTTGCTAGCTAATCTCAATAAACAAACAATGTTTTAAAAAAGCCCCCCAAACCCAGAGCTTTCGGTGAGCCAGATCTTGCCACTGCACTACCGCCTGGGCCACAGAGCGAGACTCTGTCTTAAAAAAAAAAAAAAAAGCCCCCCAAACCCCAAACAACAACAACAAAACAATACCTACCTTAGGACTTTTTAATTGGAAACTCTAAATGGAATATTCTCTGCAGATATCCCAGTGGTTTATTCCTTATTTCCTTCAGACTTTTACACAAATATTTCACCCTCTGAGTTATTTGATTATCTACATCAAAATTATATGCCCTCTTATTTTAAAATTTTATTTCTATGATTTATTTTCTACATGACACTTAATGCTTTTTACTATTATATCATCTATGTATTTATCTAGCTATCAGTCTATTTACTTATTTATAGTTTTTTGTTCTCCCTCCAAAATTTAGGCTCTAGGGAGGAATTTAAAGTTTATTTTTGTTTTCTAATTTATTAGCAGCATCTGGCATACAGTAAATGCTCAATGAATACTTATTGAGTTAACTTAAAAGCATACTAATTGATGATTAAAATATAACTAAATGGTAGCTATTATTCTAATTAAAAAATCATATATCTTACTATATATACTTATCCAAATATTGCTACATTACTGTGAAGTGAGCATTTGTTATATTTCTGATTCTATACATAAAAACTGAGAAAAGAAAGACTTAAATTATTTACTCAATATTCTATGTTAAGGTGCTTCTTCAACTCCAGATGTTTTGCCTCTAGAAGACTATATTTTCTTATCAGGGATAGCACATTTATTGAGAGAAATGAATGTAGAATATAAACTAGTCGATGGTTTTTGGGTCAAATGTCATATTAGAATTATCTGGGGGGCTTAAAAAACATTACTCAACCTCAGACACAATTTCAGGATAATTGAGCCAATATTTATGAGAGTATGGACTGGGCATTTGTATGGTTCTGATTTTGATACCATATGTTTGATAAATCTGTTTCTATTTATAATGCAAATTCTGGAGTCTATCCTTCTCTTTCTCCTTGATCTTTATATCCCTGAAAAAAATTGGAGCACATATTAAGTAAATTAATATTAGGTAAAAGTAAATTTTGATACTCCCAAAAATGTGGTTCACATGATATATTGACAAAGGTAAAAAGAACAGAGACTTCCAGAACTGGCAAAAATATGGTGAGAAAACAGCATGTTCTTGCACTGCCTGAGATGCCAACCTGAAAACATGAATCAAAAGCCTTAAAATGTGCACACATTTTAACCTACCATTAAATCCCTAGAAGTTAGTCCTATAGCAATTCTCACACAAATGTGCAAAAAGTGTTTATGTTGATATTTTTATAATAGGAATAAACAAACTTGGTAATGAATGGGATACTGGGATAGATAAAAAAAAAAAGGTTGAAAAACTTTCATTTTTGATCTCTGACACCACACACACACTCACACACACTCACACACACTCACACTCACACACACTCTCACACTCACACACACACACAGTCTCACACACACACTCACACACACACAGTCTCACACACACTCACACTCACACTCACACACACTCACACACACTCACAACACTCTCACACACACTCACACTCACACACTCACACACACTCACACACACACTCACACTCATACACACACAGTCTCACACACACTCACACACACTCTCACACACACTCTCACACACACTCACACACACACTCACACTCACACACACACTCACACACTCATACACACACACAGTCTCACACACACTCACACACACTCTCACACACACTCTCACACACACACTCACACTCACACACACACACACACTCACACACACTCATACACACACACACTCTCACACACACTCACACACTCACACATCACCCTTAGACACATAAAATACTATTTCAGAAGGTAGTTCAAACATTGCAATTATGATTTGCCATCCTAACCGGACAAGTGACATCACAGCAGAGTTCTTCTGGGCTAAGGTGCCATATTTAACAGTTTCAGCTTGGTTATGTTGGCATCACAACCCTGGCCTATGAATAGCTCTGATGAAACAAAACTGAAAGCAGTATTATGAACATTGCTGAATCCCAAGTCAGAGAGTTAGCTTAGTTCCAATTGCCTACCTTGTATAGCTGGGATAAAAAAAGATAATTCCATGTACAAAGCCAATAATGTATTTAACAATTTTAAAAATGAGACCGATATTGTGATCTCTATTTAGGGTATAGCCTAGAGATCTTTCTGAGATTTAGCTGCAGAGCAATGTTTTGTTTGGTTTTGTGGTTACAGGTAGGCTAATAAATGGAGCTTTACATTGACAGTGAGTGTTTAAATTAATGGTAAGGAAGTTGAAGGGAAAGCTTATCCAGGCTGTACTAAAGATACAACGATACAATGACAGGCTGCATATGAGAGACAAATTTGAAAAAATATACACAGCAAGTTGAAAGAGATAAAGTTGATTAGAAGGCAAGTACATTTATGTCCAAAGCAACAGGGTTGAAATTAATATCTGATAAATAAAGCATTTGAGAAGAAATACACTACGCAAAGAATGTTATTTTATAGTAATAAATAGAACTGTCTATATTAAAATATTATAGTGTTCATTGTAATAAAAGACATATGAGAACATGACATGTTTTATCTTGTTATCATGATATATTAATTAAAAATACTGAAAAACACATAAATGACAGATATACAGCAGCAGCAGCAACAGGAGTTTTTGACTCTCACCATCTCTTCAACAGCAAACAAGTGGACAAAAAGAGGTCATAGATAAGGAAACAAAGAATACACTGGACTTAATTCTGAAATGGCTTTCTGAAATGGGATATATTCTACTACTGAAACTTTCAATTACTCCACCCTTCTTGTCAATATTTGTTATTATCAATCTTGAATTTTAGGCACTGGGAGTGTGTGTAGGTGTATCACATTGCAGTTTTATTTTGCATTTCTCTGATGATTGATGGCACTGAATACATTGTTATATGCTTATTAGGTATTTGGGTATACTCTTTTTTGAAGATTTTGTTCAAGTATTTCACCCACGATAAATTTGGAATTTCTCCTTTCTTACTGATTTGTAAAAATTCTTATGTATTCCGGATGTGAATTTTTGATAGCAAAAAACATACCTTTATTTAAACATTTTTTTTCTTTAAAGGAGCCAAAAGGAAAACCAGACAATAGAGAGAACAGAAGAGAACTTCACTATTACAGGAACATAATCTTCATGAAGAGATGGAAAATTAGATATCTTACTCATAAATAGTAACAGGTTGTTAAAATAGGAAGAATAAGAATGAGAAAAAGCAGTTTAAAAAATTAGTCATGAAAATTATGCATTTAGTAGCTCCTTTGAATTAAAATTCCAGAAATTTTGAGAAAATAAAAGCAAAATGCAACAGAGAAGAATAGAAATAAATGCAAGAAACATAAAAATAAAATGATAAATTCAGGATGTGAAACATTCAAATTTTAGGAGTTATAGAATGTGAGATTTTGAAAATGTGTGATGACATTACAAATTGAAGAAGACAGGTCATAAAGAGAACACAAAATGTTTCCAGGAAAATAAAAAAAGAATAGATTTGTACAAATAATCATAAACTAGATATTGGAAATTCTTTTTTTTCTTTCTTTCTTTCTTTTTTTTTTTTTTTTTTTTTTTGAGACGAAGTCTCACTCTGTCACCCAGGCTGGAGTGCAGGGGTGCAATCTTGGCTCACCCAAGCTCTACCTCCCGGGTTCATGCCAGTCTCTCATCTCAGCCTCCAGAGCAGCTGGGACTACAGGCGCCCGCCACCAGGCCTAATTTTTTGTATTTTTTAGTAGAGACGAGGTTTCATTGTTCTAGCCAGGATGATCTCGACCTCCTGACCTCGTGATCTGCCCGCCTCAGCTTCCCAAAGTGCTGGGATTACAGGTGTGAGCCACAATGCACGGCCAATATTGGAAATTCTCAACTGCTATTATTGGAAATGAGAAGTGCATCAAACTACATGTCAATAATTCTGCAAAAATAATACCTCATCAAAATATCAATAAATAATGTCCATTTTAGACATGCATAATTTCAATTTTTTTCTTGGCTGGGAGTGATGGCTCACGCCTGTAATCCCAGCATTTTGGGAAGCCCAAGCAGGTGAATCACCTGAAGTCAGGAGTTCAAGACCAGTCTGGCCAACGTGGTGAAACCTCATCTCCACTAAAAATACAAAACTTAGCCAGTCTTGGTGGCGTACACCTGTAATCCCAGCTATTCGGGAGGCTGAGGCATGAGAATTGCTTGAACCTGGGAGTCAGAGGTTGCAGTGAGCCAAGATCACACCACCGTGCCCAAGCCTGGGCAACAGAGCGAGACTCTGTCTCAAAATATATATATATATATATATTTTCTGCAGCAGGACAAGGAAGTCAGACAGGAGCAGAAGGATGAGATATGCTGAAAGATGGAAACCCAGAGCAAGAAAAGAAACACTAATAAGTTGTTATTTTGAATATAAGATATATATTTAACAGAGTTGGGGAAAACATTGCTAATATATGCACAGGAAATAAACACAAAATATGAAGTGCACAAGAAAGTCAATGTTTCCATATTATATATTCCAATATTATATATATTATATATATATAAATGTGTAGAAAGAGTGCTGATGAGAAAGTGTTTGCTAGAGAACTAAATGATCATCTCTCATAAAGGAAGTGAATGAAGTTCTAACATTGAGCAATCCCTACATCGCCATATTGTTTAGATCAGCTGTCCGCAGCCTTTTTGGCACCAATGACTGGTTTCATGGAAGGCAATTTTTCCATGCCAGGGTTGTGGGGGGTGGTGGGGGGGTGGAGATGGCTTCAGGATGAAACTGTTCTACCTCAGATTGTCAGGCATTAGTTAGATTCTTCTAAGTATTGCACAACCTAGATCCCTCGCATGCACAGTTCACAATAGGGTTTGAGTTCCTATGAGAATCTTACGCTGCCATTTATCTGACAGGAGGTGAAAATACTCACTGGCCACTCACCTCTGCCGTGTGGCCTGGTTCCTAAAAGGCCACAGACTGGTACTAGTCCATGGGCTAGGGGTGGTAGACCCCTGTTTTAGATTATGTAGTTAAATATCAGGCAATAGAAACAGCTAAAAGAATTAGAAATGGGTGTTGAATTGAGTTGGGCTAGGGTACTCTGGATTTAGAAATATTATCGTTTTATCACTGTAAGATCTTTAGGTTAAACCGTTTTTTCTTGTTTGTTTGTTTGCGAGATGGAGTCACCCAGGCTGGAGTGCCATGGTGTGATCTCGGCTCATTGCAACCTCCGCCTCCCAGATTCAAGAGATTCTCCTGCCTCAGCCTCCCCAGTAACTGGGATTACAGGCGCCTGCCACCATGCCTAGCTAATTTTTGTATTTTTAGTAGAGATGGGGTTTCGCCATGTTGGTCAGGCTAGTCTTGAGCTCCTGACCTCAGGTGATCCACCCGCCTCAGCCTCCCAAAGTGCTGGGATTACAGGTGTGAGCCACCGCTCCCAATCTAGGTCAAACTGATTTTTTTTTAAAAAATATGTACTATATTACTTTAATGAAAAGTAAAAGTTTATTTTAAGTGACCAATATTTTTAATGAATTCCTAAATATTATAACCTCATAATTTCACTAAAAAATTACTTGGAAGCATATATGTTTGATGGAAAATCAGTGACCAAAATACCAATAGAGAAAATATTAAATACTAGAGAAAAACTAGAGCCTGAGTATAGTAGACTTTCATTAATTCCAAAGAATTTGCCTGAATCTAATTAGTATTTATACAAAGAGTGATTAGTATCAGTGATCAAGACTGAGAAAACTGAAATGACTGATGGAAATATTAATTTTTGGAACATCATTCTGCTTAATATACTTTTGCAATACTTAAAGGAATTAGGAAGGGTGAGGAATGTGAGTAATTGAGGTCATTTCTCATATAAATGTGAAAGTCTGCAGAGCTAACATAAGTGTAGAGATTCCTCTGAGTTTGCTGCTGCAAGCCAAGAAATAGTCCCACTAATTACTAGAAATAAAGGAGACTGTGAGGACATAACATAATGATTTATAGCCTTTACTTGTAATTTGGTAGAAACATGATCCATATGCAGAAACGCTCATTCATACGCATTAGACAAATGAGATCTGATACTAAAAATGAAATTTTGATACTGAAATGAAATGTTGATACTGAGGAGTTAAATGGGTACACTTTAAGAAACTTCTCTGAAAATATGTTTTGAATCTATCCTTGAACCATCCACTGAAAAAAAAGTTTGCAATTTTAACGATAGAATGTTATTTTTTTTCAGCTCAATAAATTCAGCTTAGTAAATTTGATCTTTAAAGTCTATTTATATATTGGACAACAAAATAGTTATTTAATCAATGCAAACTTTAATGTACATTTTTACTTTTTTCCTTCCTCCCTAGTAGTCTCCATGTGGAGCACCTACTGGATGACAGGTATTATGCTGGGATTTAAAATACACCCATAAGTATCATAAAAATCAGGGAGTTCAAGGAGTATTCTGTGAATAAGGAAATTTATGTTCAAAGATGTTTATTAAATTGTCCAATATTACAGTGCTATCATATACAAAAATATATCTTTCTGAATACAAATGTAATAATTTTAAGTTACTTTTAAAATGAGGTGACATGCTGCCTCATTTTGATTAGTAAGTGTTCTTTCAATTAACAAATGTTCATTGAGTGCCTGGTATCTGTCATGCCCTGTTTTTGACACCGAGATGGAAAGATAAATAAAATGAATGTTTTTAATGATTCTCATAGCCTAATGGAGAGAATATTCACATAAACACATATTTTGGGAAGCATGAAAATTTGGTTTTGGCCTTAGTATTCCTTTTATGGGAATTTTTGTACAAGTTGGGAAAATGAATTAAGACCAGAATGCCACTACAAAATTTCATGAGATTCCAAGACTCCAAAATAGCACTGATAAATCATCTTCAACTATGATATAAAAATAAGCAGTAAAAAGAAAATTTTTAAAAGTTAAGGGAAAATGTATCAAAAATTCAATTTTGTTTTCATGTATCAAACTACAATACAGAGTTTTCACAAATGATTTAGCAACAGATTTTTAAAAATTATTATTTTAAGCCTATAGAGGCAAAAATTTGGAGGAGATTCCTATTATAATGATTGCAATAGAATGTCAAGCATTTTTTGTGAAAGAGTATCAAGAAGTTTTTATTTTTTTTCAAGCTGTAACTTCTAAGCAACAGAATTCTGTGTAGAAGACATGTTGTCAAAAAGCTTGTTCTTGACTTATTTCTGTTGTATACAGTAACAAAAAGTTTGTGATATTATTGAATAAGTACTTTTCTTATTTTTATAATTACATATTTAGATATAAAGATATTACCATAAATCTTTAAGTCTGAGTATGCTGAACCAATGAAGATTTTAATCATTCTTCTATTTGAAAATTTTCTGAGTCTCACAAAACTAACAACTGAGTGAATCTGGTGACTTATTTATGGAATGGGAAATCAGCAAACAAAATGTCATATAGTTGTGACTAACAATGAAACAAATATGATGAAGACTGTGAGTGGCATGGGAATAAGCAGATGATGGATATTTAGTTCACATACTTTAGTATGTGTTGGAAAAGTAATTAGAGCACAAAAAGCATAACATAAATACTGCCCTGAAGCAGAAAAATTGTGATTTCATGTTATCACTCTACCTTATCTAAAAATAATCTACATGACATAAGAAAGATAATGGAACTGCTTTGCCAGATATCAGATGTTCAAACAAGATGGAATTGAAGGTATAACACTTTTTAAAAAGATTAATGTTAAGAAAGCTTTAACACTGTATTACATCAATGACAGTACCAACATAAAAGACAACTTGCTTACAAATAACAGTTTATTAGAATCTGCTAAGGAAATAACCAAACTGGTATGACTTGAGGACAGAAGTATTTCTTATATTGTGCTTTCTATAAAAACAAAAAATCTTCCAATGTTTTGCTTCACAGAACATGCTGAAATTAGTGTGCATGGAATGAAAGCTGAGGTACAGGTGGGAATTTAGAGATTTGTTATACAGAAACCAATTAAATATCTCCATTGCTATATTGCTAAATCCAAGAGTAAAAAAAAAAATTACCTTAGGTAAGTGTAAGGCAGCAACTAAATAAAAATATGCCCAATAAAATAATATGTGAAGACAGTTTTGAAAATATGCAGAATCTTCTTCATTCAGTGAGAAAAACTTCCATTTGAGGGACTGATGTTATGACCTCACAGGAATTGAAATCTTTATCTAGATAATCGAAAACTTTCAAATTTAGTGGCAACGTCACTATCCACAGAGTAGCCTATACTGGCAGAGTTACTCCAAAACTTTTGCATACCACTATCCACAGTTGAGAGTGAGTGGAGAAATTATTTTTTCTAATTAAATATTGAAACCCTTAGAATTGACTTTTAACATTTTTAATAGTAAAACTATAATCGTAATTACATTTTCGGGAACATTTTCAGATTTTTCTGGAAGTCCCATAATTTCAATCTAGAATAGTGTTAGTTGGCCTCCCCTAAATATTAATTTTGACATTTAACTATTTGGCATTCAACTAAAAACTGTATGGAGAGCACATCTACAATTATAATGTAATGTGATAATTTTAGTAATAGAAACATTAAGTCAAGGTTATCAGATAATAGATACAGGAGGTGGTGGACTCTACGGTAGGGTGTCAAGGAAGACTCTAAAAAAGTATTTTGAGTCACGGTTTGCAGATGAGAGAGCCTCTTCTGTGGTAGTATTTAGAAAGGAACAAGGAAGAAATAATGATAACCACTTTTTTCTCTATTATATAAAAAGTGGTGGGATATATATACAGAACATGCAGATTTGCTGCATAGGTTTACGTGTGCCATCGTGGTTTGTTGCACCATTGACCCATCCTCTAAGTTCCCACTCTCACCTCCCACTCCCCAACAGGCCCTGATGTGTGTTGTACAACTCCCACTTATGACTGAGAACATGTGATGTTTGGTTTTCTGTTCCTGTGTTATTTTGCTGAGAATGATAGTTTCCAGCTTCATCCATGTTCCTGCAAAGGACATGATCTCATTCCTTTTTACGGTTTAATAGTATTCCATAGAGTATGTGTACCATATTTTCTTTATCCAGTCTATCACTGATAGACATTTGGGTTGGTTCCATGTCTTTGCTATTGTAAATAGTACTGCAATAAACATACATGTGCATGTGTCTTTATTGTAGAATGATTTATATTCCTCTGGGTATATACACAGTAATGGGATTGCTGGGTCAAATAGTAGTTCTCTTTCTAGATCCTTGAAAAATTGTCATACTGTCTTCCACAATTGTTGAACTAATTTACATCCCACCAACAGTATAAAAACGTTCCTTTTTCTCCACAGCCTCGCTAGCATCTATTGTTTCCTGACTTTTTAATAATCGCCATTCTGACTGGCATGAGATAGCGTCTCATTGTGGTTTTGATTTGCATTCCTCTGATAATCAGTGATGTTGAGCTTTTTTTCAGATGTTTTTTGTCACATAAATGTCTCTTTTTTTTGAGATGCAGTCTCACTCTGTTGCCCAGGCTGGAATGCAGTGGCACAGTCTTGGCTCACTGCAAACTCCGTCTCCTGGGTTCAAGCGATTCTCCCACCTCAAACTCCTGAGTAGCTGGGATTACAGGCACCTGCCACCACACCTGGCCAATGTTTGTATTTTTAGTAGAGATGGGGTTTCACCATGTTTGTCAGGCTGTTCTCAACTCCTGACCTCATGATCTGCTCGCCTCTGCCTCCCAAAGTGCTGGGATAACAGGTGTGAGCCACCGTGCATGGCCAAATATCATCTTTTGAGAAGTATCTGTTCATATTCATTGCCTACTTTTTGATGTAGCTGTTTGTTTTTTTCTGTAAATTTGTTTAAGTTCCTTGTAAATTCTGGATATTAGACCTTTGTCAAATGGGTAGATTGCAAAAATTTTCTCCCATTCTCTAGGTTGCCTGTTCATTCTGATGATAGTTTCTTTTGCTGTGCAAAAGCTCTTTAGTTTAATCAGATCCCATTTGTCAATTTTGTCTCTTGTTGCAATTGCTTTTGGTGTTTTGTTCATGAAGTCTTTGCCCATGCCTATGTCCTTAACGGTATTATGTAGGTTTTCTTCTGGGATTTTCATGGTTTTGGGTTTTACATTTAAGTCTTTAATCCATCTTGAGTTAATTTGTGTATAAGGTGTAAGGAAAGGGTTCAGTTTCAGTTTTCTGCATATGGCTAACCAGTTTTCCCAGCAGCATTTACTGAATAGGATATCTTTTCCCCATTGCTTGTTTTTGTCAGGTTTGTTGAAGATCAGATGGTTGTAGATGTGTGGTGGTATTTCTGAAGTCTCTGTTCTGCTCTATTGGGCTACATGTCTGTTTTGGTACCAGTACCATGCTGTTTTTGTAACTGTAGCCTTGTAGTATAGTTTGAAGTCAGGTAGCCTGATGCCTCCTGTTTTGTTCTTTTGCTTAGGATTGTCTTGGCTATATGGGTCTTCTTTGATTTCATATGAAATTTAAAATAGTTTTTTTTTTCTAATTTTGTGAATTATGTTAATGGTAGTTTGATGGGAATAGCATTGAATCTATAAATTACTTTGGGCAGTATGGCCATTTTCATGATATTGATCCTTCCTATCCATGAGGATGGAATGTTTTTCCATTTGTTTGTGTCCTCTCTTATTTCCTTGAGCAGTGGTTTGTAGTTCTCCTTGAAGAGGTCTTTCACATCCCTTGTTAGCTGTATTCCTAGGTACGTTATTATATTTGTATCAATTGTGAAAGGGAGTTCATTCACGATTTGGCTCTCTGATTGTCTACTGTTTGTGTATAGGAATGCTTGTTATTTTTGCACATTAATTTTTTATCCTGAAACTTTGCTGAAGTTGCTTGTCAGTTTAAGGAGTTTTGCGGCAGAGATGATGGGGTTTTCCAAATATAAAATCATGTCGTCTACAAACAGAGAAAATTTGACTTCCTCTTTTCCTATTCAAACACCCTTTATTTTTTTTCTCTTGCCTGACTGCCACGGCCAGAACTTCCAACACTATGTTGAATCAGAGTGGTGAGAGAGGGCATCTTTGTCTTGTACCAGTTTTCAGAGGTTCAATTTGCCCATTCAATATGATGTTGGCTGTGGGTTTGTCATAAATAGCTCTTACAATTTTGAGATATGCTCCATCAATACCTAGTTTATTGAGACTTTTTAACATGAAGGGATATTGGATTTTATCAAATGCCTTTTCTGCATCTTTTGAGATAATCTGTGGTTTTTGTCATCGGTTCTATTTATGTGATCGATTATGTTTATTGATTTTCATATGTTGAACCATTGGTTTGCCAGTATTTTGTTGGAGATTTTTGTATTGATGTTCATCAGGGATATTGGCCTGAAGTTTTTTTTCCTGTGTCTTTTCCTGGTTTTGGTATCAGGATGATTCTGGCCACATAAAATGAGTTGAGGAGTAGTCCCTCCTTTTCAATTGCTTGGAATATTTTTAGAAGGAATGGTACCACCTCCTCTTTGTATTTCTGGTAGAATTCAGCTATGAATCTGTCTGGTCCGGTGCTCTTGTTTATGATACCCAATTTGACAGGAAGTATAAAAAAATTCATACAACTTCAAAAACAAATGTAATGCAATTTTTTTTTCTGGATAAGTATTGTTACATCTTCTATCTGAGCAATTTTTTCAAATGAGACAACAATGCAGTTTGCCACATTGATTGACCCCTCCTTTCAAGAACAATTTATCTGTGGCATGTGATGCTGTTTGATAGCATTTTACCCACAGTAGAACTTTTTTCAAAAATTGAAGTAAATCCTCTTAAAGTCTGCCACTACATTATCAACTAGTTTTACATGTAATGTTCTAAATTCCTTGTTGTCATTAGAACAATGTTCACACCATCTTCACCAGGAATAGATTCCTTTCTAAGAAACCACTTTCTTTGCACATCTATTAGAAGCAACTACTTATTCGTTAAAATTGTATCATAAAATTGAAGCAGTTTGATCAAATCTTCAGGCTCCACTTCTAATTCTTATTCTCTTGCTATTTCCACCACATCTGTAGTTACTTCCTCTGCCAAAGGGGTACAAAGATGTACCCCTCAAAGTACATCTATGAGCGTTGAAATCAACTTCTTTCAAAGCTAATGCTGATATTTTGGCCTCCTCCCATGAAAAACAAAAGTTCTTATTGACATTTAGAATTGGGAATTATTTCCATAAGGTTTTCAATTTACTTTGCTCAGATTCATTGGAATAATTTACCTATGGAAGCAATAGTCTTACAAAATAAAATTCTTAAATGATAAAGCTTGAAAGTCAAAATTACTTCTTGATCCCTGGGCTGTCTAATGAATGTTGTGTTAGCAGGCATAAAACATTAGTGTTCTTGTACATCTCCATCAGAGCTCCTGGGTAACTAGGTGCATTGTCAATGAGCAGTAATATTTTGAAACGAATCTTCTTTTCTGAGCACTACAACTGAACATTGGGCTTAAAATTTGTAGGGATATCCCTTGAAACTATTGCTACGGATTAAAAGATGAAACGCTCCTGATTATTGTAAATACAAAATTGCATGCAGGATTGTGTAAAGACAATGCCAGGTTGGACTGCCAGAATGAGCCAACAGCGCGTGATGTGCTTCCCCCGCTGAGAGCCTATGAATGGACGTGCAGTCAGGGAAGTTTCACGTCACCAAGATTCCTATCCCAGAAAAGCAGATGTTCATAGCCCTGGGAATGGAACGCGACCCTCGTGGAGAGCCTACAAATGGATGCATGGGGGGAGCCTGTTTATATGGATATAAACGCCCTCATCTTGCCACGGCTCTTCTAGGCCTCTTTAGGGTTAAGGCACACTCTCTTCTGAGAATTTCTGGTCTAACCGGTTGTCTAGCTTCACGTCCTGTTTCTATGGATTGTTCGTAACCAGTTTTTGCTGCAACTGTTACAGCTGATTAATATCTTGCTAATCATAGGTTATGGAGAGACTGTGCTTCTGCTTTAAGGCTCTGTTAGAAATTACTGATGCACACATTGTATTGTAAATTCTTACCTCTGTATACTGTACTTTTGCATACAGCTGTTATGTTAAAGAATTATTTCATCCCCATGTGACCATCTCACCTCATAATCAAATAACCCTAAATCCCTCACTAACCTACCACCGCCCTCACTAAACTTAATAATAAATGCTGGACCAGAAGGCAGTGACCCCCTGGACCCAGCTTTCACTATCTTGTGTGTGTCTATTATTTCTCGACCTGCCGATTCTCCTGAGAACAAAGAGATCACCCCATTGTATTGCGGGCTGCTGGCCAGATCCCGCAATAAAAATTCTCAGTAAACCATGCAGTAAACAGATGTGCTATCATCCAGACTTTATTATTCCATTTATAGAGGACAGGCAGAGTAGGTTTAACATAATTCTTAAGGGCCATAGGATTTTCTGAATGGTAAATGAACATTGGCTTTGATTTAATGCCACCAGCTTTATTAGCCCCTAGCAAGAGAATCAGCCTTTCCTTGGAAGCTTGGCAGTCAGACATTGACTTCTCTCTATCTATGAAAGTTCTAAACAGTATCTTCTTTCAGTGCAAGACTATTTTGCCTTCATTGGTAACCTATTGTGTAGTATAGCCACCTTCATCAATGATCCTGACTAGATCTTCTGGATAACTTGTTGGAGCTTCTGCAGCAGCTCTTGCTGCTTCACCTTGCACTTTTTTGTTTTGAAGACAGGTTATTTTCTTAAACTTTGTGAAACAAACTCTGCTAGATTTAAACTTTTATTATATTTTGCAGTTTCCTTATCTTCCTCAGTCTTCACAGAATTTAGGAGATATAGAGTGCTCTGGATTAGTCTTTGGTATAAGAAAAGGTTGTGGCTGGTCTGATCTTCTATCAGACCAATAAAACTTTCTCCATATCAGCCCTAAGGCTATTTCACCTCCTAGTGTTCACGTATTTACTGAAGTAGCTGTTTTAATTTCCTTCAAGAACTTTTCTTTGTCATTCATAACATGGCTAACTGACACAAGAGGACTAGTTTCTGGCCTGTCTCAGCTCTTGACATGCTTTCCTCACTAAGATTAATCATTTCTATCTTTTGATTTAAGGAGGGAGTTATACAACTCTTCCTTTCACTTGAACATTAACAGACCATTGTAGGGTTATTAATTGGACTAATGTCAATATTACTGAGTCTCAGGGAATAGGGAGGCCCAAGGAGAGAGAGAGAGAGATGAGGGAGTGGCCACTTAGTGGAGCAGTCGGCACATAAACATTTATCAAGTAAGTTTCCCCTCTTATATGGGTGTGCATTGTGGCATTCTAAAACAATTACAACAATAACATTAAAGTTCACCAATCACAGATTACCATAACAGATTAAGAATCATAACAATTGTGTAATATTATGAGAATTACCGCAGTGTGACACACAGACATACTGTGACACGTGCTATGGAAAAATGGAACCGATAGACTTGAATAATGTAGGGTTACCACAAATCTTCAAATTGTAAAAAATGCAACACCTGCCAAGCACCATGAAATGAAGCACAATCAAATGAGGTATGCCTAGACAGTATAATTCTCTTCCAAACCCTTCTAGACCTTATCCAAAGTGGAACCATTTGGATCACTAAAGTTTCATCTCTAGCTCCTCTTTACTAATTTTCATATGATTATTCTCTAACCACAAGAGCACCTCACAATTAGGGCTTCTGGGAGTGGATATTATATTGCCTGCTTGGTCAAACTTCCACTGTGTTTTTGATTAGCTTTACTTTTGTGGCCATAAGTGTATAATCATTTTACAGATTCCCCTGTTAATTTTAGCTATTTTTCTCTAAGGTCTTGTGATCTCTACAGGTTTCCAGAATGTACTAAATTCACATATACATAAGTCCTCACAATGTTGTCAGTAGAATCTTGGACACAATGACTTTAAGTAAAACGACTTATAAAAGAAACAAATTTTTTCTCATCAACGTCGTAATGAAATGACTTTAAGTACCTTCTATGTATTGCTTAACGTTGCAGTTTCAAAGAACCTATCAACAACATTAAGTGATGACCTCCTGTGCTCTAAGACTTCTTAATGGGTTATTATATTATTTTCTCTCTTCATTTCTAAAGCACTCCCATATAATCTCCTGTATTGTGCAAGTCTTTTTTCAAGTATGTTGCAATCACTTAAGATGAAGTAAACTGAAGGTATGAATATTTAGTACACAAAGGTCTTCATTGTTTAGCACTGACTTTTTAATTCAAAGAAATGATAGTGCATAAGCTCAAATGCAAAAGCTTTATTATCAAAAAAGTGTCATATTTAACTTTAAAAAATATGTGCTATTCCAAATGCCTCTAAAGAATGAATCCTTTCCCCTAAATCATCATGTCATTATTTTCCAGACAACCTGGCCTGAGGTAATTAGTTTTGCTACTTTTTGTGAAATCCATTGAGAACAGGTCAGTGGATAATAAATGCGAATCAGAAAATCTTCAGCACATTCATTTTTAAACAATACTCCACAATGACTAGTTGTTTCTGATTTGGTCCCCACAGGACAAAAGTAGCACAGGGATTCAGGCTGCCTGATACCAGCTTCCCACCACTGAATGATGTGAATCAGGTTTTGACATGTTGTTTTAATATTTTGGCTTTTATTCTACTTAGGCACACAGAGACACTTCCTCTTCATTACTTTAATTTAAATCTTTTAAAAGGAGACCAGATTGAAATCAAGTAATATAAGAAATGTATTACAAACATAACTCTCTGCAATTATTCAGGAGACTTGACTGCTACATATGGAAATTGAAATGTATGGAAAATGATCTTAAATGAGTAAATGAGAGGTTGAAGTGTTAAATGGCCAATTTGTACCTTAAAATCATTCTAATTTTATTTTTTCAGCTCCTATGAGAGGAAAGAGTGGTAAAGACTATTTTTAAAAGACTCAATAGAGATCTGGTTATTTTCTCAAAATTATATTCAGGATTTCTTAAGAATCTTTCATGCAAAGCTAATGTGACAAATTGTATCTTACAAATACTGATGAGTGGATTCAGCAATTTTGATATAGTTGATCAGTCAATACAGCTAGGTAACTAGTGAGTAACATTTATATTTTGAGTTTATTTAATGCAAAAGTTATTTAAAAATAAATTAGTAGTGTATAAACATATGTAAGTAGTATAAATAATAAGTAATAGAATTCTGAGTCTAGAAAGTCATAAGAAACACATTAAACATTCTCATTTACTACAACTCTGTGCTTAGTTTTTAGAATTTTGTTTTGGTGATGCATTTTATGTTTGTTTGTTTTCCAAAACAGGGTTCATCATTCTCTTTCTTGCCTCCATTCTAACTCCATTCTAACTGAACATGTCAGTGGAAGGAGATACTTCATGATCTAAGAAAAGGGAGTTAGCAAGGGAGGGAGGACTAGTCCAGGACTTCAAGCTGAACCTGATGAAGGGAGTTTGGTGTTTATGCCAAATTACTTAATCCAGGAAGTCTACTTGGTATGTTGGTATGTTGACCTGCCTACAAGTGCTGCCAGGCTAATTTCTATGCTTGGAAAGTTATTACCCTCAGTAGACACAGAACAAGAACAGGAATGGTAGACAGTGGGTGATAATAATAACATCTTGGGTTCCAGTTTCTCCTTAAAGGTGGATTAGTCAGCCAATTGGACAATATGGAAGAGTACAAAGGGCATAAGCCTGTTCCTAGTCAGTACAGAAACTCTGGTGTACATAAGAATCAGTTAAGGTGTTTATTAAAAGTAGCTCCTCATCATGCCACTTTTAGGAATTATAATTTAGCAGATGTATTATAGAACCCAGGGAGCTGCATTTAAAAAATAATTTTAGAGCAGTTTTAGATTAATGGAAATTTTAGAACAGTTTTAAAATAATGGAAAACTTATAAAGTTAGTACAGTGAGTTTCCACATATTTCAGAGCCGTGGAACTACGTTTGCAAGAAATAAATATGACTATGATATATATCTTTTGAAACTCTCACAATAAGAACATCAGGTTCCCCTACTGAGGAAGCAGAGTTTGAGAATGTCTGGGTTTCAGGAACATCTTAGTTTTTTTTGTATAAATCATAACCTGGGCTCCTAGGACAAAAGTTAATAGGGGTAGCAGGCGATAGAGGTAGGAATTAAAAAGAAGTTGACAGTCATTGCCTATGAAATGCTAGAACTGGTGATATGACTAAATTCTATAAGATTGAGAAACTGAGGCTGCTGATATATTTCCCACTTCAGACAGGAACAGTTCTGGTTTGAGCCTGCAGGTGAGAGATTTCTGTAGATCCAAGTAAAAGTTATAGGAGAAGCCAAAGGGGTAAGAATTTTATAAAATATATATTAAACTAGTTACTACATAGGTCTTACTAGAAAACGTCTGCTATAGAATTCTCTGACATAATGATATTACTTGCTCATAAAGTCTTATAATTAGTCAGGAAGATTATACTTTAATAAAATAACATGAAATCTTTAAAGTGCAAATTATATTGCTTTCAATGTACAGTCCATTGACTTATGATGGTTTAACTAAAAATTGTTTGACTTTATGATACTACAAAAGCTATACACATTCAGTCAAAACCATGCTTTGATTATCTGTAAGGCCATTCTGTTTTTCACTTTCGGTACAGTAGTCAATAAATTACATGAGATATTAAAAACTGTATTTAAAATAGACTTTATCTTAGATGATTGTGTTCAATGTAAACTAATATAAGAGTTCTGAGTATATTTAAGGGAGGATAGGCTAGGTTATAATTGATGTTCAGTAGGTTAGCTATATTAACTGCATTTTTGACTTGATGTTTTCAAACTGCTGTGAATTTATTGGGACATAACCTCACCATAAGTTGAGGAGCATCTGTGCTATTTGCGCATCATTTTGAATGCTTTGTTTTGGACTACAGGTAAAATAATCCTTTAAAATGTGGGTGTTGAGTCTGGGTGCAGTAGCTTGTGCCTGTAATCCCAGCACATTGGGAGGCTGAGGTGGGTGGATCATTTGAGGTTAGGAGTTCAGGACCAGTCTGGCCAAAATGGCAAAGCCCTGTCTCTACTAAAAATACAAAAATTAGCCAGGCATGGTGACAGGCACTTTAATCCCAGCTACTTGGGAGGCTGAGGTATGCAAATTGCTTGAACCTGGGAGGTGGAGGTTGCAGTGAACAGATTTCACACCACTGCACTCCAGCCTGGGTGAAAGAGAACCTGTATCAAACAAAACAAAACAAAATCACAAACAACAACAACAAACCTGAAATGGGAGTTGGAGGGTCAAAATAATTCAAACAAGATCAAAGAAATGTCATTTAAAACCTATGTGTTTATAACCATTTTTTAAAGAAATACTAAACATGTATCTCTGAACATATCCTAACATAATATTTAGAAAATAATGTTCTAGCTTAATTTATGGACTAGTTTCATGCTTTAATGAATATATCATGTAAATTAATATAAATTCATTGTAATGAAAGAATTGATAGATATCTGACAGTCTATCACAGTTGAATTTATGTGTATGAAGTGCCAATATTAATGGTAAACATTAATAAATGCTGCATATAATTGAATTGACAATGGTATAAAACAGTCTTTTGCTAGTATGCAAAATCCATTTAACTAGGCAGAGATATTATTTTCTTATGCCTGATAGGAACATAATTTCAAAGTAAAACAGTACAAATTCTCAAAGAGATTACATTTTGTTAACTTTCTGTCTTGTTGATCTGTCTAATGTTGACAGTGGGGTGTTAAAGTCTCCCATTATTATTGTATGGGAGTCTAAGTCTCTTTGTAAGTCTCTAAGGACTGCTTTATGAATCTGGGTGCTCCTGTATTGGGTGCATATATATTTAGGATAGTTAGCTCTTCCTGATGAATTGATCCCTTTACCATTATGTAATGGCCTTCTTTGTCTCTTTTGATCTTTGATGGTTTAAAGTCTGTTTTATCAGAGACTAGGATTGCAACTCCTATTTTTTTTTGCTTTCCATTTGCTTGGTAGATCTTCCTCCATCCGTTTATTTTGAACCTGTGTGTATCTCTGCATGTGAGATGGGTCTCCTGAATACAGAAAACTGATGGGTCTTGACTCTTTATCCAATTTGCCAGTCTGTGTCTTTTAATTGGAGCATTTAGTCCATTTACATTTAAGGTTAATATTGTTATGTGTGAACTTCATCCTGTCATTATGATATTAGCTGGTTATTTTGCTTGATAGTTGACATAGTTTATTCCTAGCACTGATGGACTTTACATTTTGACATGTCTTTGCAATGGCTGGTACCTGTTGTTCCTTTCCATGTTTAGTGCTTCCTTCAGGATCTCTCGTAGGGCAGGCCTGGTGGTGACTAAATCTCTAAGCATTTGCTTGTCTGTAAAGGATTTTATTTCTGCTTCACTTATGAAAGTTAGTTTGGCTGGATATGAAATTCTGGGATGAAAATTCTTTTCTTTAAGAATGTTAAATATTGGTCCCCACTGTCTTCTGGCTTGTGGAGTTTCTGCTGAGAGATCTGCTGTTAGTCTGATGGGCTTTCCTTTGTGTGTAACCTGACCTTTCTCTCTGGCTGCCCTTAAGATTTTTTCCTTCATTTCAACTTTGGTGAATCTGACAATTATGTGTCTTGGAGTTGCTTTTCTCGAGGAGTATCTTTGTGGCACTCTCTGTATTTCCTGAATTTGGATGTTGGCCTGCCTTAGTAGGTTGGGGAAGTTCTCCTGGATGATATCCTGCAGAGTGTTTTCCAACTTGATTCCACTTTCTCCATCACTTTCAGGCACACCAATCAGACATAGATTTGGTCTTTTCACATAATCCCATACTTCTTGGAGGCAACTACAATGAGACACCATCTCACACCAGTTAGAATAGCAATCATTAAAAAGTCAGGAAACAACAGGTGCTGGAGAGGATGTGGAGAAATAGGAACACTTTTACACTGTTGGTGGGACTGTAAACTAGTTCAAACATTGTGGAACACAGTGTGGCGATTCCTCAAGGATCTAGAACTAGAAATACCATTTGACCCAGCCATCCCATTACTGGGTATATACCCAAAGGATTATAAGTCATGCTGCTATAAAAACACATGCACATGTATGTTCATTGTGGCACTATTCACAATAGCAAAGACTTGAGATCAACCCAAATGTCCATCAGTGACAGACTGGATTAAGAAAATGTGGCACATATACACCATGGAATACTATGCAACCATAAAAAAGGATGAGTTTATATCCTTTGTAGGGACATGGATGCAGCTGGAAATCATCATTCTCAACAAACTATCACAAGAACAGAAAACGAAATACCGTATGTTCTCACTCATAGGTAGGAATTGAACAATGAGATCACTTGGACACAGGAAGGTGAACATCACACACAGGGTCCTATTGTGGGGATGGGGTAGCGGGGAGGGATAGCATTAGGAGATATACCTAACATAAATGACGAGTTAATGGGTGCAGCACACCAACATGGCATATGTATACATATGTAACAAACCTGCACGTTGTGCACATGTACCCTTGAACTTAAAGTATAATAAAAAAAGAGAGATTACATTTATGCTACCTAAGCTTACTCTCATAAGAGCTAATATTCTTCAGCAAAATTTATTTTAAAATTACAGCTTTGGTGCTAATAGCTTAGACTTATAAAGTTATTATTTATGAAAACAGAGTATTCATAAAGTACAAAATATGTAATACCTACTTGTTCCCAACTGCCTTTTTTAGTAATAGAATACTAATAATGCATAATGCCCACAAAGTCTACGTATCAGTCAGAGCCTACATTGTGTATTTGTTTATGAGATGTTCCAAAGCAAAAGTACTTTGTGTTATCCCATTATTCTACTAATTTTTGTGATAAATGAAAAGAGGAATATGTTGAAAATAAGATATATCTGCCATTCTTTTAATCCTTTAGTGAATTGTGTAGTATCAAAAGAAGATCATATAGTTGAAATGTCATTTGACTCAGAATAGCTGCATCTTGTCTATGGATGGAAGGAGAAGTTAACTTGATATGTTTTACGAAAATTTAAAGAAACGTATGGTAACAGTCAGCCCCCTACCTTATTATTTAAAGATCAATGTGTCCAAAAAGACCAAATTATAACTAGAAGCCAACACTGTGCCCAAATTTTGATCATCATTATTTTTAGATTCTGTTACATTTTGGGTTCCAGCCGTTACCGAAATACACATTCACTTGAAATGAGTCAGACCATTGCTTTTGGCTCAGGATTGACTTTGTATGACCTTAACTGTTTTTCCCCCAGCATTCAACAGTTCTCCTTCATGGCTTAAAGTAACTATTATAAAAATATTTGGGAAAATCACATGGTGTTGTTAGATGCAATAGAAAATAATGTTATGCACATACAAATGTGAGACAAATATTCATACAGACAAGAGGTTTAGTTTCATCCAAAATCTATTGGAAAAAAAAATAAATCTTATGCCCTAAGTTTATCTTCTCCATTAGACTTTAAATAATATATTTTTTAGATGTGAAGTAACTGTATATAACTTTTCTCAGCATTAGTTGATCATTTAGTTTCAGACTGAAAAAATATACACCGAATACCAAATAATACATGACAGTTGTCTCTGCTAGTTTTACAGAACCTTTGCATTTACCTTCTCCAAATCATACAATGCTGCTGTTACTATGTCTTGTTTCTAACGGGAAAATGAAAGTAAGTAAAAAGAAGTGAGTCACTATTCACTGCATAGACACACACTGAATCATTAAGAATCCGGCTGGTACCAGGTCCTCTAACTTCAGGCTTAATTATCTTTTCATAGCAGCAGAGAAGGAGAGTCAGATGCTCATGTGAGATCAAGGGATGGAGCAGGAGAAGAGTGAGGACTGGACTTGGAACTACATGGAGACCAGGAAAGAGGGAATAAGACCATCTTGCCATTCTAGATCTCCTTTCCTAAGAAAGACATAGTAAGTCAGGAGGGGATGAATTTTGTGATTCTGCATTCTAAACATCTCCTCTGACAGTGACTTGGGCAGGATAGTGACTGGAATGAAGGGTTCTTCCACGGGGACTTTGGTATAAGTCTAATTGGAAAAACAGAGTGAGTTGATCTCAGACATAAATGCATCCTTAACATGTCTGAACCATAAGTAATCCTGCATATTACTCGGATATTTGTTTTTGGCTAACAGCAACAGGTGCCAATAAGTCAGATTTTATTGCCAATAAGTCAGATTTTATTGTTTTAATGACTTTATGTTGGAAGATTCCATATAATATAGTAATAGTCATTAGTAAGTCAGAGACCAAGTGAACTGTGTAAAAATTCTTTTCACGCTCCACCTCTTCATTGGAACTGATTTTTTTCTTCTTTTTCGGGGGTTAAAAGCTCAAATACTTAACTTTTAGAATATTTAGCTTATTTTCTAATTTTAAGAAAATCTCATTGTTATTGAATCGTAAAACTCTCAGTGAGTTTGAAATCAAATACATTTTTTTCTCTGCATTGCTTTTTGTTGATTTGGATATGACAAATTATTGGGATTGTATTGTGGAAAATGACCTTAAAATTACTTTTTTTTTTCTTACAATCTCTGATAAGCTTTCATTAAACTGGCTGAACATCTCCAATAATGAGACATTTACCATTTACAGGGGCTAGTATAAATTGCTGGTTAACAGCAGACTCTGAGGTCAGATTTTTTAAAATTTAAATCCCCATTCTGCCCCCCTGACTGTCTCATTAGATTATTTAGATGATTTGATTAGTTAACATACCAAAATTATTCATAATAGGTGACACATGGTAAATGCCATGTAATAATTATTTTACATCACAAGGCCACTCATTTCATTTCTGAATTGATATGCTTTTAAATAGCTACAATCTATTTTTAATTTAGGACATGCTTTGGCAAACTTTTCTGGTGAAGGGACAAGTAGTAAGTATTTTCAGCCTTGTAAACCATAGGGATTCTGTTGCAATGACTTGACACTACTGTGAAAGGACAAACGCAGTCATTGACAATACATAAATAAATCGGTGTGGCTGTGTTTCAATAAAATGTGTTTACAAAAACAGATGATGCACCAGGTTTGGCCCATAGGCTGTAGTTTGCTGACCTCTGATTTATAATATTATTTCCATTGTCTTTTTTTTTTTTTTTTTTTTAAATGGAGTCTTGCTATGTCACCCAGGCTGGAGTGCAATGGCGCCATCTCGGCTCACTGAAACCTCCACCTCCCGGTTCAAGCGATTCTCCTGCCTCGGTTTCCTAAGAAGCTGTGATTAAAGAGGCCCACCACCATGTCTGGCTAATTTTTGTATTTTTAGTAGAGACAGGGTTTCACCATGTTGGTCAGTCTGGTCTTGAACTCCTGACCTCAAGCAATCCATCTGCCTCGGCCTCCCAAAGTGGTGGGATTACAGGTATAAGCCACCACACCTGGCCCAATTCTTTTATAAATAGTTCCTTGAGACTAGAAGTGTGCCTTAAGCCCAAGTTGAAACAAACAGCCCCTGCAGAAGGAAATGCTGAATTTCATACTCCCTCGACAATTGATCCATTTGGACTACCAACTGAATGATGACTGCCTGCCTGCCTGCTCAGTTGCAGAGACATGGCATTCACAAGGTCGCTATTAATTATAGTAAAAACTTGAAAAGGAATCTCAAGGTCAAATTCGTGACCCAAATGTTAGTATCCAAATAATATATTGAAAAAAATTCAGATAGCTTTTAAATGAAGACATTACACCTGCTGTATTATATTTTCATTTTGAACAGCAAAATCTATACATAGTTTTACAAAGTACAAAAACCTTGTCTTCAAGTGTATCAGGACTCAGTAATATAGATTCATACCAATTTAATTAAGAATGTAATATTTTATGTAAATAGAGGTTTAAAATAGAACATACAGTGACTTGGAATTTAAATGAAGAATGTAAAATATTTATATGAGTTTTAAAAAGATCAATACCAATTAGATATTTTATTTCAAAATTATATGTAAAGAATCAGAAAAGAAAATAGTTAATAATTCTAATAGCATTCTATTAAGAATAAATATATAAAAATCTGAAAACAATTGGTTCTACACACACAAAAATAATGTTGAGCAACTTCTAGTTTTAAAAAGTACATGTTGTAAATTCTTTCTATAGCTCACAGTTATAAATTTAAATAAGACTACTAGATCTCTCTCTGTATAGGTATGAAGATATTTTATACCTTAAATAGAAAAGGTAGCAAGAGGTAATGCAATTATAATCATTTTTCTAAGTGTAAACTGATTGGTTATAATACTTAATGCAAGTTATTTATAGAATATATTAATATATATTTTACTGTCCTTGTCCTTTCGTGTGAAGTGTACAGGGCTTTTGTATTAATATTGGGGTGCACATCTGTAAGGATGAGAATATGTGGGAAAGAGGCAAGAGGAGATTGGAACTTGTGACAGAGGTAATATAGAGTGAAATAGGCATATTAGTATTATTTAGCTTTTGATATTCAAAAAAACAATTATGCAATTGTATACATTTTCAATCCAGATATTGTTCTAAGAAAGGATCTCTCAAACTTCTTTTTTCTCCACTTAGTATCTCAATTATCACCTAGCTGATAGTATTAAGTGCACAGAAGTACATAGTGCAGGAGAATGTTCTAGTACCCTCTTAAATTTTAGCTGAGATGGAAAGAGGGGATGTTTTAGGGCATTCAAAGAGAGCACAATTCTTCATTGCCTCCAAGGAAGGTTATGAAAGTGAAAGAAGAGAGAAGAGATTAGATAATCAGGCAGATTCCGAATTTCTACCTTTCTACTCTGGATTGAAAGGAACAAAGTATGATTGGGGAAATGAGGAGAGGAATAATCGCCTACAGTGGTCTAGCATTCTCCTCCAGCTTCTCCTTGAAATTATGAAAATAATCCACATTTCAAGCTTCTCTATGTTAATCTAGGCGACAATCCAGATGAGATTAGACCAAGGTAGAGTTTTAGTGTTAACTCTCCTGAGCCAAAATAAGTGCTTTTTAGTGACATTGAGTTCTGGGGTAAGAGCCATTAGGCTTGTGGCGGTGTCATGTGGACAGACTGGGGTGACCCTGCAGTGGAGGTTGGGGGACCTCTGGGCCACTGAGGTGGATAGAGAAAAACAGTTACAGATTTTGATATATGAAACCAGTTAATTCAGTTCTGGAGGAGAACATCAAGTCTGGAAGGGAGCATTTACTGAATAAAAAGTAAATACATAAAATTAAAAGAGACACTACAAATATATCGTTTTTAGATTTCCACATTAGAAAATGGCAGAAAAAGCAATGGTGACTGGACCAGTGATATTGTCAAGCAAACCAACTGATGCAAGCAGCACGTCACCAAAGTCCAGGATAAATTCTCCCTTATTCTAAATCATAAGGATGCATAGCCCCGTGTCTGTCATCCTGAGCTCCCTGTCTCAGTCCCATAATGCTGCCATAACAAAATGCCCTAGACTAGGTAATTTATAAACCATAGAAATTTATTTCTTACAGCTGGGAAGGCCAAGATATAAGCACTTGAAGGTTTGCTATTTGGTTAGGACCCAATCTCTTCTTCCAAGATGGTGCCTTGTTGGTGCAGCCTCACATGGCAGAAGGGAAAAAAGGGGTGAATAGCTCTCTTGCACCTGTTTTATATGGGAATTAACACCACTAATGAGGTGTAATGATAACACCGAGTGTCAACTTGATTGGATTGAAGGATACAAAGTATTGTTCCTGGGTGTGTATATGAGGGTGTTGTCAAAGGAGATTGACATTTGTCAGTGGACTCAGAAAGGCAGACCCACTGTCAATTTGGGCAGGCACAATCTAATCAGCTGCTGGTGTGGCCAGAATAAAAGCAGGCAGAAGAACATGGAAAGACTAGGCTGGTTTAGTCTGCTGGGCTACATCTCTGTCCCATGCTGGATGCTTCTTGCCCTTGGACAGTGGACTCCAGGTTCTTCAACTTTGGGACTCAGACAGGCATTCTTTCTTCCCAGCTTGCAGATGGCCTATTGTGGGACCTCATCTTGTGACCGTGTGAATCAATACTCCTTAATAAACTATCCTTTTATATACATCTATCCTATTAGTTCTGTCCCTCTACAGAACCCTGACTAATACATGAGGGTACCTGACTTAATCACCTCCTAAAAGCCCCACCTCTTAATAATATCACTTTGGTGAATACATTTCAACATATGAATTTTGCCGAGACATATTCAGACTCTCAGAGGCCATTGAAAGAAGAAGAAACAGAAGTAAGGGTGAATTATAAAGGGTAACAATACCCTTTCATTTAAAAAGGAATGAGTGCTACTTGAAGGAACTTTTAAAATTATCACATTGATTTAACTTTAAGTCAAATTAAACATTCAGGTGAGTTTTTCCACCTTAGTACTAGACACATGCTTTGATGAATGTCCAGGTGCATGGTAAACAAAATAAAGAAATTATGCACAACTGGAATGGTAGGGAAGCTATATTTTGTGACTTTGCTTCCAGGTCACAATTGTAATTTATAAAAGTCTCTTTGATATAATTTCTTCATATAGACACCTAAGTTATGTTTATACACTACAAATAGTAAAGCATAAACTTTTTAAATTATAGTAACCAAAGGTATGGAAAGAACATGAACCATAGTTAACAAATATATTCATAAGACTCACATTACCTTATTGCTTAAAAATTTCTGTGTGCCAATTGTTAAGTTATCTATTGTAACTAATTATTTATTTACAATGGCTATTAAATATTCCATAAGTGCTCTGCTCTGTCATGGGCTCTAAAAGATTCAATAATAAGTCCTCACTCTTGGGGAACTTTTTATTTAAAGCAAAATTTGAGTGCTCATAAAATTAGAAGTACCCCTCCTGAATACATCTGTATTACTTACATCAGGAGTTTCAATTACTTGGATATTAACTCTAAGAAATATTAATAGATAATATAAAATATTGTTCAAATAATTGTTTTAGAAACTCAAGAGAAATATTACCATAGATTAACTTTAGAAATTCATAGGTTATTTGCACATACAAATCGTGAAAAAGTTAGATTGAGGGAGATATGAGGGAAAGCAAGAATGGAGAGTGGCGTAAGTGTAGCATGGAAACTGGCTGAAAGTAAAATCTGTGTTTGGAATGAATAAGCAAGCACAAAGAAAGTAGGAATATTCAGAAGTTATTTATTATGAACAATTATATTATTGAATAATTTCATTTACTTGTATGTAACTTGTCTCAGAGCTAGTAAAATAGAAGATATGTTATGGACTGAATGTTTGTGTCCCTCCCACCCCACAAATTCATGTGTTCAAATCCTTACACCCAATATGTTGGTATTAGGAGGTGGGGCCTTTGGGAGGTAATTAGGTCATAAGGGTAAATCCTTCAGGAATTGAATTAATTCCCCAATAAGAAGGTCCAGAGAGCTCTTTAATTCTTTTTCTACAATCTTCTATTTGGGGATACAAAGAGAAGTCTGCTGTTTCCAACCTGGAAGAGGATATTCACCAGAACCTAAGCATGCATCCTGAACACAGACTTCCAGGCTCCAGAATTTTGAAAAATGAATGTTTGCTGTTCAAACCACCTACTTTATGGAAATTGTTATAGCAATCCGAACTTACTAAGAGATCTTTACTTGAACTCAGATGTTTTAGTTTCCTGACGTAAGCACTTTGCAAAACTGAAAGACTAGGACAATGTCAAATGAAAGTGGGCATTGAATGTCAGATTGAAGGGGTTAGACTTAATGAAATTAGAAATGTGGTAACATAAACAGATCTGCATATCAGTAGCTTCTGCTGGAGTTTATATTTGGAAGGCATGATGAAAAAAGAAAATATAAGTAATACAGCGTCAACATAAATGTTAAAGCTACCAAACATATGTGAAAATAATATACGCATTTTGAAAGTGTTATTTGAATTGTTTTCTAAAATTCAAAATGGATGTTACTTTCCAAAGTCTTAAACGTGCGATTAAAATTAACAGTTCTATAAGAAGAAAGAAGAGGAACTCAGGATGGCCATGGCTGTGTATTTAGGATTATTTGTCTGTCCACTCCAAGAGTATGGATTAATGATGGTTTAATTTCAGCATGCTCAGGGACCAAGGGCCCAGTATTTGGAAAGTTAAGAATTTAGGAGAATTTTTCAGGTGCCATTATATTAAGAACAATGCATGTGATTCAAGATAGAGTAGGAAGAGTTGGCATAATGAACAGAACCACCCACTTAACTAAATGAAGGATGGCCCTAGAATTGCAGCATATGTGTTAATTATAATGCTAATCAAGTTTATCCCAATCATCTATGATGGAGAAGATTGAGCACTATAATAGTTAACCTCTGGTTGGAGGACAGTAGTGAAATCCAAAAACCAGAGCACTATAATAGTTAACCTCTGGTTTGAGGACAGTAGTGAAATCCAAAAACCAGAGATCAGGTTAAGATTATTATCTAAAAAGAACACCAAGACTCACATTCTCCTTCATAACCCATAGCCGAGATTTATTAGCGCAGATCACTAAGCAATTCCCTGAGGAGAAAAACAAATTAGGGGTAGAGATCAAAGGAACACTTGCAGAAATCAATGACAGTGATTTTCAACAGCATAGTATAGAAGTATAGGTATTTGGTGGTTATATTGGAGAAGTCACATCTTTGGGCCACTGCTGTTGAGGTAGTATACATGGTAACTTGAGGGTAAGGAGGAAATTCAGCCATCCAACTAATGTCGATTTGAGGGCATTGAGCAAATATGGGATTATGTGACTATTTTTCCTTTTGGAATGCCCAAATCCTTTAGTGGAGGGGAGGAGAATATTTAATTAAAAAAATAAACAACTGACAGAATTTTTACAAACCAGGGATGAAGTTTTTCCCCATATTTTAATGCCTGGCATAACTATTTCAGAGAACTTTCTAGAAAAATAGAATTTTGAGAGAGACTAAAGTACTTAGGATATGGTATAAAACACCTTGCAGCACACAGAACATTTCCACACTGTTGGAGAGCATTGAATGTCATGCCATAGGGAGAGAGGCTTTAGAAAACAATATCTTTAGGCCGGGCGCGGTGGCTCAAGCCTGTAATCCCAGCACTTTGGGAGGTCGAGATGGGCGGATCACGAGGTCAGGAGATCGAGACCATCCTGGCGAACACGGTGAAACCCCGTCTCTACTAAAAAGTACAAAAAACTAGCTGGGCGAGGTGGCGGGCGCCTGTAGTCCCAGCTACTCCGGAGGCTGAGGCAGGAGAATGGCGTAAACCCGGGAGGCGGAGCTTGCAGTGAGCTGAGATCCGCCCACTGCACTCCAGCCCGGGCGACAGAGCGAGACTCCATCTCAAAAAAAAAAAGAAAAAAAAAAAAAAAGAAAACAGTATCTTTAGAACCTCTAGAAAATAAATAAAATGACACAAAACTAATGTGCCCGAGTGGTTTGACACTAACAGATTAATAAAACTGGCAGAGATTGCCCTGTGCTTTCAAAATGTTATACGTAAATTTAATAAATAGTTCATGGAAAATAACATTCCCAACTGGCCTTAGTAATGTCTTCGCATGAAAGATTCCTCACAAGACTAGACAAGCACTGAATTTCCTAGATTTGAGAATCAACCTGAATTGTGGCAAAACGGCAATCATTTAAAAGGCATTTGTTTATTGATCAAATACATATAATATTTGATAGGTATATTTCTGGATGTTACCGGTGATGGTATAATATAAGAAAATCCCAGTACGCTCATATTTTCTTAGGCTTATAGTTCTATTTGCAACATTTGCACTTTTGTGTTTTATTAAAGTTTGCTTACATTTGAGGCAGTATAATGTATGTCAAATCTTTTGTGAAAATATATAGCTAACTTGAATATACCCTTAGGCAGAATTAGTCTAATGGAGAAAGAATAAAGGACTATGCAGTTAGATGACAAAAGAAGTATGAAAAGAAATTATGAATAAATTATGAAAAGAAATTATGAATTTTGGAAGAAATTATGAATATCAAATATGTTTAAATCTACCGGACACTTATATTCACAAAATGATCTCAGCATTGCTTTAATCATTTGGCATCAATATTAACAGTTCTATAATATTTGATAACTGCCATTTTTCCATTTCTTCTACTAATAACTTAGAAATAAATGTTAATTAAATGTACATCATTCAGCACATATCATTTTATTTTCTTATTCTTCATCAATTAAGTTTGAATCCTGAGACCTTGTTGCAATTCAATAGTATTTTTAAGACATCTTTAAATTTTTAATGTACACAATCATATCATTTATGAAGAAAGACAGTGTTACTTTTTATTTTTCAGTTTTCATGACTTACATTTCTTCTTCTTGCCCTCCAATACAAGGTTGAGTAAAAGCGATACAAACGGACATTCTTGCCTAGTTAAATGAGCTTACATTCCTTGAACAAATATAATTTAATTAAAATTGATTTTCTTACTTTAAAAAATATTGCTGGATTTAGTTGCTAAAAACTCATTTACAATTTTAGCATTCATGAGAAAGACTGGCATATAATATTTTTTCTTGTAATATCACGTCATTTGAGATCACTGTTATGTTGGCTTTTTGAAACAAGCTGGAAAATAGATTATCTTTTTCTTAATCTCAGGCAGTGTAATTGATTCTTACTTCCCTATTCTCTGAGTTTAGGTTATTACTTTAAGGATTTACTGTGGAGCCTTCTGGTCATGGTGTTTCCTTGTTGAAAAGAAATTGAATTATTAAATTCATTAATAAATAAAGGTCTAATATATTTTTAAAATGTCTTCCTTTGTTAGTTTGGGTAACTTCTGTATATTTTAAAGAAATTTTTTCTTTTCATTTAAATTTTCAAACTTATTGTCAGAAATTTACTTAAATGATCTCATTAAATTTAGTGTCTTCTAGAATCTCTGGTGCTATCCTTTTTACATTCATAACACAACATATATTTTTCTTTTTTTCTCTTGGTCCTTCTTAGTAGGGTCTTTACAATTTTATTGTTTCCTAACTTTAGGCAATTTTTTCTATTAGCTATTTCTTACCTTATTGTTTTATGGTTTTAACTATTTTCTAGTGTACATTTTTAAAGGTACAAGTTTCTTTTTAATCACAGCTTTAGCCAGATCCCACAACTTTTGATTGTTCTGATATTTTTAAAGAAATTTCCACTGGAAGTTCTCTTTGATGAGTGGGTAAGAACTGTATTGTTTATTTCCCAAATATTTAGAGATTTTTGAACTATCTTACTTTTTTCTTGCTTAATTTTATTGTGCTCTGCATGTTCTTGAAGTGTGCTAACATTTGTTACTTGAATATGCAACGTGCCAGTATACATAAATGTTCCAAAACACAAGAAAATGATTTCCCTCCTGAAATTTTTGAGTAAAGCATTCATATAAGTCAATTAGGTGAAGTCACATAAACTTTTTCAAATAGTCTACATCTATGCCTTCTGTTTTCTCAGTTATTGAAAAGGATATATTAGCCCACACCAAGTTATACATTTACATATGTATCCTTTTAGCTCTCTTAATTCTTAACTCATTTATGTTTAGAATATGATTTTAGATGTTAAAATTTGTGTATCTCCCTAGTGGATTGGCTCCTATATCATTAAGAAATTATTCCTTTTTATTGTTAGTAATGACCCTTGCTTTAAAGTCAATTTTCTTTCTATTAGTTGTTTATTTTGTATCTTTTTCCTTAGGCTTACAGTTTGTAAATTGTATTATAATTAAGAGACGTCTCTTGAAAGAATATAACAGAGCATTGTTTTAAAATCCAGCCTAAAAGTCTTTGTCTTTATTAGAGTGTTTTGTCCATTTGCATGTGTTTGAGTTTAAATCTATAATCTTATTGTTTCTTATTGATTGTGTCACTTGTTCCATACTCAATTTTCTCTCCTTTTTTGACCTTATTTAGAGTTAATTAGGATTTTTGTTAAATATTTTTCCCCTTTATTACTACGTTATTTATACATTCTACAACTATTATTTTGAGAGTTTCTTGGAGATTACAATATGCAATGTTAACTTACCTAAATTATTGTATTCAATAATATATTAACTATATACCAAATGATCATAAAACAGACCCATGCACCACAAAGTTGATTCACAGACAAACAGTATTGATATCACCCGGGTGCTTGCTAAAACTGCAGAATGCTCAGGCCTCACCCTAGACTTACTATATCAGACCTGGTAGTTTTATACGAATTCGGATGTGTTTTATGTACGTTAAAATTGAATAGCATTACTTTGGACAATATTAACTCTAATTATCCTCATTCTTGCCTTTTTCAGTTATTGTGGCTATATAATTTAATTCTAAAATATATTACAATTCTACAAGTCGTTATTATTATTAATTTATTAGCAAATAGGTCTAACCATCTGTTTACCACTACATTAGATTTAATCACATATTCAACCTCTTATTTATTTATTTATTTATTTTGTATACCTCCCTAATACTCTTTCTTTTTTTTTTTTTTTAATTATACTTTAAGTTCTAGGGTACATGTGCATAACATGCAGGTTTGTTACATATGTATACTTGCGCCATGTTGGTGTGCTGCACCCATCAACCCGTCAGCACCCATCAACTCGTCATTTACAACAGGTATAACCCCCAATGCATTCCCTCCACCCTCCCGCCTCCCCGTGATAGGCCCCGGTGTGTGATGTTCCCCTTCCCAAGTCCAAGTGATCTCATTGCTCAGTTCCCACCTATGAGTGAGAACATGCAGTGTTTGGTTTTCTGTTCTTGCAATCATTTGCTGAGAATGATGGTTTCCAGCTGCATCCATGTCCCTACAAAGGACACAAACTCATCCTTCTTTATGGCTGCATAATATTCCATGGTATATATGTGCCACATTTTCTTAATCCAGTCTGTCACTGATGGACATTTGGGTTGATTCCAAGTCTTTGCTATTGTGAATAGTGCCGCAATAAACATACATGTGCATGTGTCTTTATAGCAGCATGATTTATAATCCTTTGGGTATATACCCAGTAATGGGATGGCTGGGTTATATGGTACATCTAGTTCTAGATCCTTGCGGAATCATCATACTGTTTTCCATAATGATTGAACTAATTTACAATCCCACCAACAGTGTAAAAGTGTTCCTATTTCTCCACATCCTCTCCAGCACCTGTTGTTTCCTGACTTTTGAATGATCGCCATTCTAACTGGTGTGAGATGGTATCTCATTGTGGTTTTGATTTGCATTTCTCTGATGGCCAGTGATGATGAGCATTTTTTCATGTGTCTGTTGGCTGTATGAATGTCCTCTTTTGAGAAAAGTCTATTCATATCCTTTGCCCACTTTTTGATGGGGTTGTTTGTTTTTTTCTTGTAAATTTGTTTGAATTCTTTGTAGGTTCTGGATATTAGTCCTTTGTCTGATGAGTAGATTGCAAAAATTTTCTCCCATTCTGTAGGTTGCCTGTTCACTCTGATGGTAGTTTCTTTTCTTGTGCAGAAGCTCTTTAGTTTAATGAGATCCCATTTGTCAATTTTGGCTTTTGTTGCCATTGCTTTTGATGTTTTAGACATGAAGTCCTTGCCCATGCCTATGTCCTGATTGGTATTACCTAGGTTTTCTTCTAGGGTTTTTATGATATTAGGTCTACCATTTAAGTCTCTAATCCATCTCGAATTAATTTTCGTATAAGGAGTAAGGAAAGGATCCAGTTTCAGCTTTCTATTTATGGCTAGCCAATTTTCCCAGTACCATTTATTAAATAGGGAATCCTTTCCCCATTTCTTGTTTTTCTCAGGTTTATCAAAGATCAGATGGCTGTAGATGTGTGGTATTTTTTCTGAGGACTCTGTTCTGTTCCATTGGTCTATATCTCTGTTTTGGTACCAGTACCATGCTGTTTTGGTTACTGTAGCCTTGTAGTGTAGTTTGAAGTCAGGTAGCGTGATGCCTCCAGCTTTGTTCTTTTGACTTAGGATTGTCTTGGAGATGCGGGCTCTTTTTTGGTTCCATATGAACTTTAAAGCAGTTTTTTCCAATTCTGTGAAGAAACTCATTAGTAGCTTGATGGAGATGGCATTGAATCTATAAATTACCTTGGGCAGTATGGCCATTTTCATGATATTGATTCTTCCTATCCATGAGCATGGTATGTTCTTCCATTTGTTTGTGTCGTCTTTTATTTCACTAAGCAGTGGTTTGTAGTTCTCCTTGAAGAGGTCCTTTACATCCCTTGTAAGTTGGATTCCTAGGTATTTTATTCTCTTTGAAGCAATTGTGAGTGGAAGTTCATTCATGATTTGGCTCTCTGTCTGTTACTGGTGTATAAGAATGCTTGTGATTTTTGCACATTAATTTTGTATCCTGAGACTTTGCTGAAGTTGTTTATCAGCTTAAGGAGATTTTCGGTTGAGACAATGGGGTTTTCTAAATATACAATCATGTCATCTGCAAAGAAGGACAATTTGACTTCTTCTTTTCCTAACTGAATCCGCTTGATTTCTTTCCCTTGCCTGATTGCCCTAGCCAGAACTTCCAACACTGTGTTGAATAGGAGTGGTGAGAGAGGGCATCCCTGTCTTGTGCCAGATTTCAAAGGGAATTTTTCCAGTTTTTGCCCATTCAGTATGATATTGGCTGTGGGTTTGTCAAAAATAGCTCTTATTATTTTGAGATACGTTCCGTCAATACCAAATTTATTGAGCGTTTTTAGCATGAAGGGCTGTTGAATTTTGTCAAAGGCCTTTTCTGCATCTATTGAGGTAATCATGTGGTTTTTGTCTTTGGTTCTTTTTATAGGCTGGATTAAGTTTATTGATTTGCAAATGTTGAACCAGCCTTGCATCCCAGGGATGAAGCCCACTTGATCTTGGTGGATAAGTTTTTTGATGTGCTGCTGGATCCGGTTTGCCAGTATTTTATTGAGGATTTTTGCATCGATGTTCATCAGGGATATTGGTCTAAAATTCTCTTTTTTTGTTGTTGTGTCTCCGCCAGGCTTTCGTATCAGGATGATGTTGGCTTCATAAAATGAGTTAGGGAGGATTCTCTTTTTTCTATTGATTGGAATAGTTTCAGAAGGAATGGTACCAGCTCCTCCTTGTACCTCTAGTAGAATTCAGCTGTGAATCCATCTGGTCCTGGACTTTTTTTGGTTGGTAGGCTATTAATTATTGCCTCAATTTCAGAGCCTGTTATTGGTCTATTCAGGGATTCAACTTCTTGCTGGTTTAGTCTTGGAAGAGTGTAAGTGTCCAGGAAATTATCCATTTCTTCTAGATTTTCTACTTTATTTGCGTAGAGGTGTTTATAGTATTCTCTGATGGTAGTATGTATTTCTGTGGGGTCGGTGGTGATATCCCCTTTATCATTTTTTATTGCATCTATTTGATTCTTCTCTCTTTTCTTCTTTATTAATCTTGCTAGCGGTCTGTCAATTTTGTTGATCTTTTCAAAAAACCAACTCCTGGATTCATTGATATTTTGGAGGGTTTTTTGTGTCTCTATCTCCTTCAGTTCTGCTCTGATCTTAGTTATTTCTTACCTTCTACTAGCTTTTGAATGTGTTTGCTCTTGCTTCTCTAGTTGTTTTAATTGCGATGTTAGAGTGTCAATTTTAGATCTTTCCAGCTTTCTCTTGTGGGCATTTAGTGCTATAAATTTCCCTCTACACACTGCTTTAAATGTGTCCCAGAAATTCTGGTATGTTGTATCTTTGTTCTCATTGGTTTCAAAGAACATCTTTATTTCTGCCTTCATTTCGTTATGTACCCAGTAGTCATTCAGGAGCAGGTTATTCAATTTCCATGTAGTTGAGTGGTTTTGATTGAGTTTCTTAGTCCTGAGTTCTAGTTTGATTGCACTGTGGTCTGAGAGACAGTTTGTTATAATTTCTGTTCTTGTACATTTGCTGAGGAGTGCTTTACTTCCAATTATGTGGTCAATTTTGGAATAAGTGTGATGTGGTGCCGAGAAGAATGTATATTCTGTTGATTTGGGGTGGAGAGTTCTGTAGATGTCTATTAGGTCTGCTTACTGCAGAGATGAGTTCAATTCCTGAATATCCTTGTTAAGTTTCTGTCTCATTGATCTGTCTAATGTTGACAGTGGTGTGTTGAAGTCTCCCAGTATTATTGTATGGGAGTCTAAGTCTCTTTTTAAGTCTCTAAGACTTGCTTTATGAATCTGGGTGCTCCTGTATTGGGTGCATATATATTTAGGATAGTTAGCTCTTCCTGTTGAATTGATCCCTTTACCATTATGTAATGACCTTCTTTCTCTCTTTTGATCTTTGATGGTTTAAAGTCTGTTTTATCAGAGACTAGGATTGCCACCTCTGCTTTTTTTTGTTCTCCATTTGCTTGGTAGCTCTTCCTCCATCCCTTTATTTGGAGCCTATGTATGTCTCTGCATGTGAGATTGGTCTCCTGAACACAGCAGACTGATGGGTCTTGACTCTTTATCCAGTTTTACAGTCTGTGTCTTTTAATTGTACCATTTAGTCCATTTACATTTAAGGTTAATATTGTTCTGTGTGATCTTGATCCTGCCATTATGATATTAACTGGTTACTTTGCTTGTTAGTTGATGCAGTTTCTTCCCAGCCTCGATGGTCTTTACATTTTGGCATGTTTTTGCAATGGCTGGTACCAGTTGTTCCTTGCCATGTTTAGTGCTTCCTTCAGGGTCTCTTGTAAGGCAGGCGTGGTGGTGACAAAATCTCTAAGCATTTGTTTATCTGTAAAGGATTTTATTTCTCCCTCACTTATGAAACTTAGTTTGGTTGGATATGAAATTCTGGGTTGAAAATTCTTTTCTTGAAAAATCTTGAATATTGGTCCCCACTGTCTTCTGGCTTGTGGAGTTTCTGCTGAGAGATCTGCTGTTAGTCTGATGGGCTTTCCTTTGTGGATAACCTGACCTTTCTCTCTGGCTGCCCTTAACATTTTTTCCTTCATTTAACTTTGGTGAATCTGACAATTATGTGTCTTGGAGTTTCTCTTCTCGAGGAGTATCTTTGTGGCGCTCTCTGTATTTCCTGAATTTGAATGTTGGTCTGTCCCACTAGGTTGGGGAAGCTCTCCTGGATGATATCCTGAAGAGTGTTTTCCAACTTGGTTCCATTTTGCCCTTCACTTTCAGGCATCCCATCAGACGTAGATTTGGTCTTTTTACATAATCCCATACTTCTTGCAGGCTTTGTCCATTTCTTTTTCTTCTTTTTTCTTTAGATTTCTCTTCTCACTTCATTTCATTCATTTGATCCTCAATCGCTGATATTCTTTCTTCTAGTTGATCAAGTCAGTTACTGAAGCTTGTGCATTTGTCATGTATTTCTCGTGTCATGGTTTTCATCTCTGTCTGTTCGTTTATGGCCTTCTCTGCATTAATTATTCTGGTTATCAATTCTTCCACTCTTTTTTCATGATTTTTAGTTTCTTTGTGCTGGGTACGTAATTCCTCTTTTAGTTCTGAGAAGTTTGATGGACTGAAAGCTTCTTCTCTCATCTCGTCAAAGTCATTCTCCATCCAGCTTTGATCTGTTGCTGGCGATGAGCTGCGTTCCTTTGGAGGGGCAGATACGCTCTTATTTTTTGAATTTCCAGCTTTTCTGCCCTGCTTTTTCCCCATCTTTGCGATTTTATCTGCCTCCGGTCTTTGATGATGGTGACGTACGGATGGGGTTTTGGTGTGGGTGTTCTTCCTGTTTGTTAGTTTTCCTTCTAACAGTCAGGATCCTCAGCTGTAGGTCTGTTGGAGATTGCTTGAGGTCCACTCCAGACCCTGTTTGCCTGTGTGTCAGCAGCAGAGACTGCAGAAGATAGAATGCTGCAGAAGACAGAATACTACTGAACAGCAAGTGTACCTGTCTGATTCTTGCTTTGGAAGCTTCCTCTCAGGGGTGTACTCCACTGTGTGAGGTGTGGGGTGTCGGTCTGCCCCTAGTGGAAGATGTCTCCCAGTTAGGCTACTCAGGGGTCAGGGACCCACTTGAGCAGGCAGTCTGTCCGTTCTCAGATCTCAACCTCCGTGTTGGGAGATCCACAACCCTCTTCAAAGCTGTCAGACAGAGTTGCTTGCACCTGCAGAGGTTTCTGCTGCTTTGTTGTTGTTGTTGTTGTTGTTGAGCTGTGCCCTTTCCCAGAGGAGGAGTCTACAGAGACTGACAGGCCTCCTTGAGCTGCTGTGAGCTCCACCCAGTTCGATCTTTCCAGGGCTTTGTTTAGCTTCTTAAGCCTCAGCAATGACGGGCGCCCCTCCTCCAGCCTCGCTGCTGCCTTGCGGTTAGATCGTAGACTGCTGTGCTAGCAATGAGGAAGGCTCTGTGTGTGTGGGACCCTCCCAGCCAGGTGTGGGATATAATCTCCTGATGTGTCCGTTTGCTTAAAGTGCAGTATTGGGGTGGGAGTTCCCTGATTTTCGGTGTTGTGTGTCTCTGTTTCCCTGGCTAGGAAAAGGGATTCCCTTCCCCCTTGCGCTTTCCAGGTGAGGCGATGCCTCGCCATGCTTCAGCTCTTGCTGGTTGGGCTGCAAAAGCTGACCAGCACTGATTGTCTGGCACTCCTCAGTGAGATGAACCCAGTACCTCAGTTGATAATGCAGAAATCACCTGTCTTCTCTGTCGCCCGCGCTGGGAGCTGGAGACTGGAGCTCTTCCTGTTCGGCCATCTTACTCCACCCCCTCTATTCAACTATTTATTGCCCTTCCTTCCTTCCTGCCTTCCTTCCTTCCTTCCTTCCTTCCTTCTCTCCTTCCTTTCTTTCTCATGGTTAAATTTGCAATAATTTTCTTTGTTGAAGAACTCCTCTAATATATCCATTGCTATGAATCAGCTGCCGTTTAACTCTCCAGCATTTTTGTTTTAAAACCATATTATCATTTTTAATTTTGAAAGATATAGTCATTTGGTATACAATTCTAGTTTATGCTGCCCAGGGTACCTAGAATAATGCTTGTGCCATACAAACTACTCTACATGTTTGATGAATTAACAGTTTATTTTTAAAAATATAATTACTAAATTGACTTGTGTCTGACATGTAACTTAGCTGATAGGGTAATGGAGTGTTTTCTTATTAGAAAAAAGTGAAATTTAGCTGAACATACTAAAGCCATAAATTCTACTCCTCTACTTCTTTATGCTTGTGAAAATAATCCATATAAACTCTTGTATATATTGACTACAAGAGTCAAAAGGTCTATAATTTCAAAGCTTTATTAAGGCAAATAAATACATAAAAGCATGCTTTTGTACATGAAGCTTTCTGTTAAGGCTGCCTACAATACGACAACACTACATGTTTAAATATTACAATACTATGTTTTTAAATACTACAATACTATGTGTTTAATTTGTGACAGGCTTACATTTGATTATAGTTGATCATGAATGGCCCTCAGCAAATAGGGGCAGAGGCATATACAAAAATTAGTTTCTTATCATATGTGCACATCTTAGTTGGAACAAAAAAGGACTGAACACTGTGTTTATATAAACATTGCTAAATACAGAATGCACTGAAGACAAACACTAAGCTCCTGTTGCAAATCTAACTGTATATTAAAGAGACTATCTAAAATTGGTGATATCTAGGTATTTGTCTCAAACGTGTCAGCCATATGATTTTAGTACCTTTCCTATCCACAATTACAGCTGTTGGTATTTAGCAAACAAACAAACAACTTAAAATTGGTTCTTTTTAAACTAACTGTTCTAATAGGCTTTGTTTTACATCTTTTATAATGGGAAGAAGAATAAATAAATAGTTCTCTTAGAAGCTAATTTTTATTAGTATTTGTAGTCTAAGTACAGTCTAAGTAAATATGCTCATTTATAGGCACTTAATGAGTGCCTATAATGAGTGCCTATAAATGAGCATATGTAATTTATTTTTTTAAATTATTGAACATTTATAATGCTATAGGTAGACATAATTATGGGAAATTATTTAACATAAGCTTACATAATTAACTGCTGCCAATTTAGATGCTAATCTGCTGTGAAAGACGTCAAAATATATTTTATATGTCATTCTAATGTTTGATTACTGCTACAATAAGGAAATTCTCATCCAACCTAAAGTGTATGTGATGTTGCTTAAAATCCTTTCATTTGGTGTGAAAAATATTTAAAGTTAATAAGATTATATCAACCAACACATTTATTTTTACCTACAATTTTAGATGTTTTACCTGATGAATGAGGTGTTTTTTTCCAGAATCATGCACATCACTTGAGTTAGGAATAGGAATAGTGCTTAAATTATTTCTCCTAGTCATGAACTCCTTAATACACCATTTAAAAAAAAATCTCAATGGAGCTACAAAAGATTTGGTCAGCTTTTATATATTGCGTTTTTTGAGTGACAGAAGATCTGAATTTTTCTTCTTCATCAAGCAGCTATGTAGTACCAACATGTAGAAGTTTAACTTTTCAGAATTATGTAATTACAGAATGAGAAAGTATAAGTGAATAGATACTAGAAAAGACAAAATAAAGCAGTAAGGAAGAGTATCATTAAACATAATTTTTTGATTTTCTGCATGTTCAATGTTTATTTTCTAATTAGGGTTAGAAAATTATGTTAGGCCTTCTCAACTCTTCATGAATTGACATCTTGTTTTCCTAATCAGTGATGTTTATATTTAATGATACCAACTGTCATTTTTTTGTGTACCAACTATATGACAGGAATATTTTATGTATTTCTTACTAAAAATAAGAAAATACAAACAATATTTTATTTCCAATTTAAGAAGTAAACTCAGCCTCAGAGAAATTGGACTATATCTCTAATCATTCAAGTAGGTAGCTATGAAAGCATGTTTCTTTGACTCTAAAACATTGAAATTTTGGCTACATTGCTTTTTTCTATTGCATTGTATTATATCTTTGAGTATAAACTCTGTCAATTTGAATGAATTAATATGGCCATGGTAATGTTACTGTAGAAGATCAGATAAAAATTAGACTCAAAAATATTCTCTACATTGGAACTTGTAATTTCATAGCAATTATAAGAGAATCGACTTATTCTTTGAGACTGTTTCAATCTTTCTGAAAATAATGTAGCCATCTTGCATTTTGTGCAGAATTTAAATAATAAAAAATTTGCTTCTATTTATAGGATGTTTAAGTAATGCTGATGCAAATGAAAATACAGTAGATTCTCTTTTCATTCAGTCTGGCAAAATTTTAGTAGAAAAAATAAAAATGATTTAAAAAGCCATTAGATAGCAACATATCTAAAAAAGATTTATATTTTATACTTATAGATGAATTATTTTATCATTTAAAGATTATGCTCTTTAGTTTCGATTAACTTATTTTTAGGTATCTGGTTTGGTTACAAAAGGTGAGGACACATTATCTGTCTTTATTATGGGTCATTCTGTGAGATAAATAAGTATATTTTACTGAAATAATCAATTATCAACATTTTCAGTCTAATTAATTGTATCTTATCATTTACCACTGTAAATAATAATATGAAGGATGAAAGAATAAGAATGTGCAATTGAGTATTGCCTTATTGTCAGGGTGGAGCTGTGGGGTGGGTTTTAAGTTGAGTTCAGTGGCTGTTTGACCTCCTGGATCAAGAGATCTAGGCCCTCTGCTTCTTTGAAATGTGCAGAGGTATTAGTCTTCCTAATTGGACAAGGTCATTAGGGTGGGATCTGAGGCTAGGCACAGAGACTAGCAATCTGGGCACTCAAGGTAGGTTGCACTTCCCATCAGGCTTTTGAAGGTCACCACTCAGTTTTGCTGTGGACTATGAGGTTGGCTGATGTCTCTGACTCTGGGCTAAAGATGGCAGAAACACAGAGCCACAGAGCTACCCCCAAGATCTGCATGCTTGTCACTATAGCCTCTGCCTTCTTCTGTTTGTACATGGCTAGGAGGGGTGTTCTATCTATGCCATTTCCTCCAGTGTTCTCCGTGTGAGATAAAACTAGAGTGGGACTCCTGGCAAGAGTCTCAGAATGCTAGGGAAGCTGGATGACTTTCTCAGTTCTTCTTTCCTCATGCAGAAACTATGGGCCCAGGAAAATCCCCTCTATCTGACATTGTGCTGGCTTGGTGAGGACAGAGGCACAGTTGTAGTGAAACCATTCTTACCTTACTAATTCAGATTTCATTCAGTTCTGTGTACCATACGAGTATCTCGGGCTTGTTTCCAAATGTTGGGATTTTCAAAAGCGTGCTCTAATCTGTTGCCTGTTGCTAGTTGAACTTTCTGTAGAGGGGAGTGGACGCTGAGACTTCCTATTCTGCCCCCTTTCTGACATCACTTGGTTGCTTGCAATTATTTAAAGGCCACCTGCATTCCCTTACCACAAGGGCTTCTTCAGCATGGTCATTTACTTCATCAAAGTCACAAAGAGAGTCTTTCTCACTCTAGTCTGCCAAGATAAAGTCTTATATAATGTCATGTAATTATAAGAAAGACATCACACAACCTTTGCCATATAAAGTTACCTATTGAGGCTGGGCTTGATATCTCACGCCTGTAATTCCAATACTTTAGTAGGCCAGGCAGATGGATCACCTGAGGTCAGGAGTTCGAGACCAGCCTGGGCCAATATGGCAAAACACTATCTCTACTAAAATACAAAAATGTTTAGTGGTGGCGGGAGCCTGTGATATCAGCTACTTGGACGGCTGAGGCAGGTGAATTACTTGAACCCAGGACGGGGAGGTTGAAGTGAGCCGAGATTGAGACACTGCACTCCACTCCAGCCTGGGTGACAGAGTGAGACTCCGTCTCAAAAACCAAAGAAACAAATGAACAAAAAGTTATCTATTGAAAACAATCATGAGAGTGAAATTATTTGATATATAGCATAATCTATTACAAGAATGACATCCCATCAACTGCGTCTTATTCTATTAGTTCAAGTCACAGGTCCTGTCTGTAGGCAAGAGAAAAAGTTTAATATTTTAATAGCTATAATTTTGGATGTGCAAGTATGCAACCTGAGCTTCCTACAGTTTAACTTAGCTTAGTTCTAGTTCCCCCAGTATCAACTTATGATTGGAACATGTCTTGCTGACTTAAGGTGAATCAATTCTCAGTTGAATACTTACGCAGGCAAATACTTACCTAGTTCAGGAATCATTATTTTTCCCCTCATTTCTTTCTCCCAAGGGAATTTCAGTTTTCAAGCATAAGTTCACTTATTAAAGCAACATTTGGTAATGTAGGAGGTGGATTTTCCTGAGTGTATTGTGCTGGCCACTTCTCAGATGTAAATTGTCTTGTGCATGACAAGGGTATTGGGTATTGGTCTCTGCTGCACCTGATGCTGCTGTACAGATCCTACTATGATGTTAGGTTCATATGGTTTAAGTTACATCCCATGAAAATATCCTCTTTTTTCAAACCTGCGAGTTTTTCCTCTCTTCTAACCCTTGCAGCCACTCACATATTCTTCTTGCTCTCAAGGCAGAACCCAGAGACTCTCACAAGGTAGGCAAGACTCTTTAAATTGCTGTTAGGACCATTAAGCTAAACAACTGTCCTTCATCAATTACTACTCTATTACTCTGGTACCTAAAGATACTGATTAACTGGAAATGTTTCTTATAACCAGCTGTGAAAAGAAATGCCATTTGAAAGAGAGAACATATCACTTCAGATAGCAAAACTAGGGCAAATGTGTGGTACCTCATCTACCTTCAAGTCTCTATGCTTCTACTGCACAGCTCGTTTTCTGATAGTTTATCACGCCATGCCTTTTGGGATACAGAGCTTTAATTCTAGCTTTCTCTCTACCTGGGAAGCTCTCCTATAAGACAGTTTCCCATTTATTAGTAAAACCTCAGCTCAAATGTCATGTCATCCAAAAGCCTTCCCTAAACACCTCCTCTCAGAAGTCTCCTGGTCACTATTATTTCACCCTATTTTCTTTTCATTAAATTACGTATTGATGTTTTATTGATTATTTTGCCCTTCTACCCTGCATTGTGAAATTAGGAGCCTTGTTTGGTGTCCCCTTTGGGTCCCAAATGCAGACCAAGGCCCAGCATATAATGAAAAAATAATTGCTTAATGAATAAATGACACAGTAAATAACACAGGTGGTTCTTGTCTCTTATTTACTTGACACAATAACACGTGAAACACAAGCAACTTCTGAAGATACGTTGTTTGGACTGCTATTTAAGCAGTTTACAATATTTGGTAATATTTTATACTTTAATAATATATCAGATATTTTTAGATAACAAATGCAGCTAAATCTACTATACCAAATAGATTATTAAATTTCACTTTGAGTGACCTTATTAACCAGAAAATACAGAATTCAATCAAAATAGACCACTCTATTAAGCTTATATTAAATATAAACAAACTTTTTTATCATTATGAAATCTTTATTGCAAATTTTAAGAACAGTCTTGAACCAGAAATCTTTGTTTCAGTATAGTAGAATATTACTTTTAAGTACTATGGGAAATGATATTTCACTTCAATTTGAGAAAGTTCAGTGAACTAAGGCATCTATAAGGCTTAACAAGGAAAAATTAAGTATAGAAATCTAAAAAAATTAGAAAGATGCTGTATTATAAAAAGATATTACATTAAAAGTAATTTAAATTATAGTTCTATTTGAAAAAGAGGTAACTGAACAAAAAGCTGCTATAGAAGGAAAGAGGAATAGACATTCTGAAAATGAAACAAGGAGAAAAAAAGAAACAGAATATAAAAAGTTACATATAATTTAAGAGAGCACATTGAAGTAGAAAATCATATATAGAATGAGTTTATTGTTTATTAATGGCTTTTAAGATTATAATAAAAAGCATTTACAAAGATATCATACCCGGGGGAAATCTAACAGAGCAATGGTCCAGAAAAGAAGAATATTAATTATGATGTTAAAATAGAACAGTATTATCATGTTATTTGTCAATTTCTCATAAAATTATAACTGAGAAAGACAGACCTGAAAATTTTGACAAAAAAGCAGATAAATGAATAGAAATTAATCAGGGCATGGTGGCTTATGCCTATAATTGCAGCAGTTTGGGAGGCTGAGACAAGAGGATCACTTGAGGCCAGGCATTCAAGATCAGTATGGGCAACATAGTGAGATCCCCATCTCTACCAAATATAAAAAATATAAAAAAATACTGAGTGTGGTGGAATGCATCTGTAGCCCTAGCTACTTGAGAGGCTGAGGTGGGAGAATTGTTTGATCCCGGGAGTTTGCAGTTACAGTGAGCTATGATTCTGCCTCTACATGCCAGCCTGGGTGACAGAGCGTAATCCTGTTTCAAAAGAGAAAACTAAAAAGTAATTGGAACAACTTATCATATGCAAATTAGAGGGACTTATTGGCCCTGTTTTCTGATATTCAAAGGATTAGTTTGTACTTTTACCATTTTTGAAAAGTCCTCAAGACGTTAGGCTGTATTGGCCTGTGTATGAAAATGTATTCAGTATTGAAAGTCACCTGAACGTTTATAAACAGCCACAGTGAATCTATTTAGAAAGAAAAGTCTAATAGGGAGTGAGAGATTTGATGTCATATTGTCATATTTGAACTCTTTAACAGTTTGTAAAGAGCTATTCAAATGACCTTCATAAATGATAGTAAATAAGATGGCACTGAAAAAACTGGTGGAATTGTAAATATTGTAAAAGGCTTTATTTTATTTATTTTTTTATTTTATTATTATTATACTTTATGTTCTAGGGTACATGTGCATAACGTGCAGGTTTGTTACATATGTATACTTGTGCCATGTTGCTGTGCTGCACCCATCAACTCGTCAGCACCCATCAACTCGTCGTTTACATCAGGTATAACTCCCAATGCAATTCCTCCCCCCTCCCCCCTCCCCATGATAGGCCCTGGTGTGTGATGTTCCCCTTCCCGAGTCCAAGTGATCTCATTGTTCAGTTCCCACCTATGAGTGAGAACATGCAGTGTTTGGTTTTCTGTTCTTGTGATAGTTTGCTAAGAATGATGGTTTCCAGCTGCATCCATGTCCCTACAAAGGACACGAACTCATCCTTTTTTATGGCTGCATAGTATTCCATGGTGTATATGTGCCACATTTTCTTAATCCAGTCTGTCACTGATGGACATTTGGGTTGATTCCAAGTCTTTGCTATTGAGAATAGTGCCGCAATAAACATACGTGTGCATGTGTCTTTATAGCAGCATGATTTATAATCCTTTGGGTATATACCCAGTAATGGGATGGCTGGGTCATATGGTACATCTAGTTCTAGATCCTTGAGGAATCGCCATACTGTTTTCCATAATGGTTGAACTAGTTTACAATCCCACCAACAGTGTAAAAGTGTTCCTATTTCTCCACATCCTCTCCAGCACCTGTTGTTTCCTGACTTTTGAATGATCGCTATTCTAACTGGTGTGAGATGGTATCTCATTGTGGTTTTGATTTGCATTTCTCTGATGGCCAGTGATGATGAGCATTTTTTCATGTGTCTGTTGGCTGTATGAATGTCTTCTTTTGAGAAATGTCTGTTCATATCCTTTGCCCACTTTTTGATGGGGTTGTTTGTTTTTTTCTTGTAAATTTGTTTGAGTTCTTTGTAGGTTCTGGATATTAGCCCTTTGTCAGATGAGTAGATTGCAAAAATTTTCTCCCATTCTCTAGGTTGCCTATTCACTCTGACGGTAGTTTCTTTTGCTGTGCAGAAGCTCTTTAGTTTAATGAGATCCCATTTGTCAATTTTGGCTTTTGCTGCCGTTGCTTTTGGTGTTTTAGACATGAAGTCTTTGCTGTCAACTTAATTTCTCATATTTTGACATGGTCCAAGTGGTGAAAAATCTAAAATCTTCAGAGAGATTTCTGAATCTTCAGTTTAACTTTAACTAAACTGAAGAAGATCCAACATGTCCTTGTATTTTAAGTCTCATCTCCACTGGAAGGTGAAAGAGAGTTGTTAAAAGGGAGATGAATAAAAAGATTATATATATATAACATTTGAGTAAAGAGGGTGATGGGTTGTTAGGTGCCACATGAGAAGCAGTTACGGCTTTTACTGCTTAGTTCTCTGGCTGGATTTTCACCTATATATACATACATTTTTTTTTTCTGAAATAGAAAAATATTGCACAAGAATTGAAAAGATAGATGTAAAAATCTCTGAAACACTACCTTCCAGGAAAGATTGAAATGTACATCTACCAATGTTATAACAAAACAAGCTCTGAAGGGAAATAGATGAATCATGAAATTATCAAGCTAGTAAATAACTTCTGCCAAATGGAAGCAACATTTACTTGTCTTGTGTATGAAAAGTTAACATAACTACTGGTACATGTAATTGCTTTTCTTTGCATAATGTGATGAACTGCACATGTCTTTACTTATGCTGTCATGGAAAGGTAAATAACAAAGAATTCCCTGTAGCAGTGGGTCCATGTCATGCCCTAGTTTAGTGACTTCACACAATTTTGAAACAAATCATCAATAATGTATGAATACTGGTTATAACTAATTCAGTTAGTTTCTAATAAACATTAGCTACCATTTTATTTATGTGTTTATTTATTTTATTTTATTTTATTTATTTTTTATTTGGGAGAGACAGGGTTTCACTTTTGTTGCCCGTGCTGGAGTGCAGTGGTGCAATCTTGGCTCACTGTAACCTCCATTTCCCGGATTCAAGCAATTCTCCTGCCTCAGCCTCCTGAGTAGTTGGGACTGCAGGCTACAACACCACTCCTGGCTAATTTTTTGTATTTTAGCAGAGACGGGGTTTCACTCTGTTGCCCAGGCTGGCCTCGACCTCGTGAGCTCAGGTAATCCACTCATCTTGGCCTCCCAAAGTGCTAGGATTATAGGCGTGAGCCACTGTGCCCAGACAACATTAGCTCCAATTCTAAATAAAAATGTAATATATTATTTTTATGCCTTCCTGGACCCTAAATAATGTATTTCAACACATTTTTAATTCAAGAGTAAGAATGTAGAAGAAAAGTCAAATACTGGCTGGGTTGTTTTAGAATTTGTGATAGTTAATTTTGTGTGTCAATTTGACTGGGCTATTGTGCCTAGTTGTTTGGTGACACTCTTAGTCTCGAATTTGCTGTAAGGGTATATTGTAGATGTGATTAACATTTATAATCAGTTGACTTTAAGTCAAGCAGATTACTCCCACTAATGTGGATAGGCTTTATCCAATTGGTGCAAGGCCTTAAGAGCAAAAATTGAGGCTTTCTAGAGAAGAAATAATCCTGTCTTATGATTTAACAGAAATCCTGTGTGAGTACTCAGCCTGTAGGTCTATTCTGTAGATTTTGGACTCAAGATCAATTGTTACCTTCCAGCCTGCCAGCTGCTCTACAGATTTTTGACTTGCCAGTTCCCATAGTCATGCAAGTCAATTCTTAACAATTTCTCTCTTTCTCTAAAACAGGATACATATTACTACTTTTTCTTTAAAGAAACCTGACTGATACATGGCTCAATGCTTGTGTAGGGACTATGGGATATAGTATCATGTATAAGCAAAATATTATCCTTACTATGTATCAGAGTGACTATTTTTATATCAGTTAAGCAGTGCTATCATACAAAAGCCTCCAGCCCAGAGCAGAAAATACAGCGTTGGACTATTTTTTGCTTCTTCTTGAAAATATTAGGTATGTGCAAAAGTAATTGCGATTTTTGCCATTGAAAGTCATAGCGAAATATGCGAGTATTTTTGCACCAACCTAGTAAAAGCTTTGAAGTTAACATGAAGGTAATGCTGACTATACAAATGTAAGACTCTGTTATTAATAAATCCTAATAAAAGGGCATGCAGGAGTAAAATCTTTGATATCATCACCAATTTGTTCTATATTTTTCTGTAGAAACAAATCATCTGTAGAAATTTTATCATCTCTACCTACAAAAATCATTAGAAACTTATGAGATATTTGGAGTGTAGTTATCTTTTCTACTGAACATTCTTAGTAAATTAATAGGGTTGTTAAAATATATTAATCTCCTCAACATTGTAATATTTACTTAAATTGTCAATACAAGGAAGAATTTCAGGATATTTTGAGAAGTGACTAAGAATTATCAAATAATCAAATGTCTATTTGTAATGAGATAATAGACTACAAGAGTGTTACATATTACGACACACTTGAAACAATATTTACTATAAAAATTCTTAATGGAAACAAAATGCCAACAAAATTTTGATTTCTTGATTAAGGCACAAAAGAGGGCATGAAAATATTTTTCAAAACAGATGGCAATGTGTAGGAAAGTGAGAGAACTCATCCCCGGTTATATTTTCTAATAAACAAATTTGTATAGCACTTCAAAGTTTACAAAACACTTCACACACATTGTTTCTTGTTTTCATTTGTACCTATAATGTGCAAAAACTCAGCCCACAGGATTTTATTTTTTCATAATTATTCCCTCATACAGGAAACAATTGATGAATGGAAGTGGATAAAGCCCAGGAAGTTCAACCCAACAAGATACTTGTCTACACTTTACTCTTCAAGAGAAAACACTGGCATAGATTTAGGAGCAAATGTATTGTCATTTTTCTTAAAAAGATAGCACAAGATATAATTACAGAGAAACATCAAGCATAGAAAATGAGATAATAAGATTGTATGGTTTCCTTATTCCTTTCTGATCTTAGGATTTTTTTTTTCCCCAGGGTAAATGATCTTGTATAATAATTGCACAGAAAGCTGTAAAGATTATTATATTTGATGGCAATAGGGAAATATTAGGGGCACATGGCATACATACTTAATCAACCTTTTATTTCTTCGAAATGGTTCTTAACTGAGCATTCACAAAGAAAATTTCTCAAGCATTTTAAGCTGTATTCTCTACTAAAAGCCATTGTTTTTAACCTTTACTATCTTGAATACTACCTATTTTTATTAAACTAGGCTTCTATCAGATTTGATATCAATACTACTGCTTACCTGTTCATAAAATTTTAATAGACAATGACAATTTTCCAAAAGTTGAAATGTTAGCTACAAGGACAGAGCTTTGTATTGTCAACATTGTCTAATAAACATTTTATTCATTCTGCAATTGTCTTTGTGCCTTCTTTGTGTTCCTGTTCACAATTAACTTTCCAGTCACTGTATTCAAATTTCACGAATCTTTCCACTTGTCAAAATTCAGGTTGCAATGAGTCTTCACTAATTTATTCAGTTTGATGAAAGAAAGCATGCTAAAACTTTTTTATATCAACTTTTACCAATTATTTTCAAATTTAAATTATTTAATAAACTATTATGGAACAAAATTTTAAATTTCATCTTTTTCCAGGGAGGCTACTTTGACTAGGTGATTCAAGGAAGATTATTCCTATTCCATAACTCCCAGAAAACTTGCACTATGCCATTAAGTTATTTGACTAGTCAAGGCCTATTGCCTGCTATCATTCATTTTCAACAATGTTTAGTTTTTTAGGCTCAAAGAAATAGGCTACAGCTATTATTACCCATTTTCTTCCTTTCTAACTCTCAGGTTCACCATAATGCTATGTCTAACATATCCTTCAAACATATCCTTAATGATCAATATAGAAAATATGTGAAAAAGTTTGTATGCATATCCGTCACTGCATTTTCCTGGTATTTATTAGATTTTAAGAGGGATATATAATATCCCTACTCCATCGCTCTATTAGTTTGTTCTCACACTGCTATGAAAAAATACCCAAGACTTTGTAATTTATAAGGAAAAGAGCTTTAATTGACTCACAGTTCTGCATGGCTGGGGAGGCCTCATAAAAATTACTATCATGGTGGAAGGTACCTCTTCACAGGGCAACTGGAGAGAGAATGAGTGTCAGCAGGGGAAATGCCAGATTCTTATAAAACCATCAGATCTGGTGAGAACTCACTATCATGAGAGCATCATGGGGGAAACGACCCCCATGATTCAATTACCTCCCACCAAGTCCCTCTCACAACACATGGGGACAATGGGAGATACAATTCAAGATGAGATTTGACTGGAGACACAGCCAAACCATATTATTCTGCCCCGGCCCCTCCCAAAGATCATGTTCTCATGTTTCAAAACCAATACTGCCTTCGCAACAGTCCCCCAAAGATTTATCTCATCCCAGCATTAACTTAAGTCCAAGTCTAAATTCTTACCTGAAACAAGGCAAATTCTTTCTGCCTATGAGCCTGTAAAATAAAAAATGAGTCATTTACTTCCTAGATACAATCGGGGTATAGGCATTGGGTAAATGTACTGGTTCAAACTTGGATAAATTGGTCAAAACAAAGGGGACAGAGGCTCAATGCATGTCTGCAATCTAAGAAGATAGTCATTAAACCCTAAAGTTCCAAAATAATCACCTTTGGCTCCACATCTCACATGCTAGTCATGCTGATGCAAGAGGTGGGCTCCCATGGCCTTGTGCACTCTGCACCTGTGGCTTTTCAGAGCACAGTTTCCCCTCATGGCTGTTTTCATGGGCTAGTGTTGGGTGTCTGTGGCTTTTCCAGGCACACTGTGCAAGTTGTCCATGGATCTGCCATTCTGGGGTCTGGAGGACAGTGGCTCTCTTCTCATGGCTTCTCTAGGCAATGTCCTAGTGGAGATTTTGTGTGTGGGGGTCCAACCTTCTGCACTACCCCACCAAGAGAGCCTCTGTGCAGAAGGCTGGACCACCCACACAAAGTCTCCTTCTGCACTACCCTACTAGAGGTTCTCCATGAGGGCTCCTCCCCTGCAACAGACTTCTGCCTAGACATCCAGGCAACTCCATACATCCTCTGAAATCTAGGCAGAGGTTCTCATACCTCAGTTCTTATCTTCTGAACACATGCAGGACCAACACTATATGGACACTGCTAATGCTGAGGGCTTGCACCCTCTAAAACAATGGCCCGAGTTGTACTTTGGCCCCTTTTATCTATGGATGGATCAGCTGAGATGCAGGGCACCAAGTTTTGAACCTGCACAAAACTGGGGGGCCCTAGATCCAGACCAGGAAACCATTCTTCCTTCCTAGGTCTCTGGGCCTGTGATGGGAGGGGCTGCCATGAAGGGCTCTGAGATGCTCTAGAGATGTTTTCCCCATTGTCTTGGCAATTAACATTTGGCTCCTAGTTACTTATGGAAATTTCTGCAGCTGTCTTGAATTTTTCCCCAGAAAATGGATTTTTCTTTTCTATTACATCATGAGGCTGCAAATTTTTCAAACATTTATACTCTGCTCCCTCTTGAGTGCTTTAGCACTTAGGAATTTCTCCCACCAGATACCCTAAATCATTTCTCTCAAGTTCAAAGTACAACAGATTTCTAAGGCGGGGACAAAATGCCACCAGTCTCTTTGCTAAAGCATAGCAGGGGTCAACTTTACTCCAGTTTCGAAGAAGTTCTTCATCTCCATTTGAGACTATCTTAGCCTGGACTTCATTGTCCGTATCACTATCAGCATATTGGTCAAAACCATTCAAGAAGTCTCTAGGTAGTTTCAACCCTCCCCACATATTTCTGCCTTCTACTGAGCCATTCAAACTGTTCCAACCTTTGCCTGTTACCCAGTTCCAAAGTTGCTTCCACATTTTTGGGTATGTTTATGGTGACACAGACAGGAAGCAGTGATATACTGGGTAGAAGAGGGTGGCCACCAGCAGGAGTCACACCCTCAAGCCTGGGACCATGGCCTAAAGTGAGAACATGCATTCCTGTGTTATCACCTGAATGTTGCTTTTCCAAAACCACTCTGGCCTACCCTGCCCCACCATCCTGTACCCATAAAACTCCAGACTCCACTGGCAAAGAAGGAAGGAAGAGAAGAAGCAGCTGGGTGTCAGAGAGAAGGAGCTTGACTTCAGAGGGACAGCTTGATGGTGGGACTTTGGATAAGAGTTTGACTGGGAATGGCCAAACTCCAGGAAAAGACCACCTTTTCATTTCATCCCCTTTCCAGCTCCCCTTCCTGCTGTGAGCCATTTCCGTTGTTAAATAAAATCCTTCACATTTACCACCTTTCAATTCATTCACACAGCCTGATTCTTCCTGGATGTCAGACAAGAGCTCAGGTACCAAGGGGGTGTGCAAAAGGCTATCACCCTCATACTCCACTGAGTTTTAAACACTTAAGCCATCCATGGATGGCAAAGCTAAATGGACACACTGTATCACATGTGCTCTGGGGCTCTGGGGGTTGCAGGCATCCCCTTAGATGCTGTCACAGGGCTGCACAGCGATCTACTCCTGCTGGCATCCAGAATCACTTGTTCTGGCCACTGCACCTACTCACATGCATGTTTCCCCTCCTGTGAAGGGTTGAGAGCCATGGGCTGAGTAAATGAGGCAATGCCTTTACATGTCCCATGTAGGGATCAAGAGAGGTATCCCATTTCAATAGCAATGCCCTACATTCTGTGATACTACTTACTGTATTAGTCTGTTCTCACACTGCTATGAAGAAATACCCGAGACTGGGTAATTTATAAAGAAAAGAGGTTTAATTCACTCACAGTTCTGCATGGCTGGGGAGGCCTCATCAAACTTAAAATTATGGCAGAAGGCACCTCTTCACAGGGTGACAGGAGAGAGAACGAGTTCCAGCAGGGAAATGCCAGATGTTTATAAAGCCACCAAATCTGATGAGGACTCACTCACTATTATGAGATCAGCATGAGGGAAACTGCACCCATAATTCAATTACTTCCCAATAGGTCCCTCCCATGACACATGGTGATTATGGGAACTACAATTCAAGATGAGATTTGGGTGGGGACACAGCCAAACCATATCAATCTCTATGACCAGAAAAGGTTCATTTTTCCACACAGCAAAAAAAAAAAAAAAAAAAAAAAAGAGAGAGAGAGTTTATTAGCATTAAAGTAACACAATTCACCAAACTAGTTAATATCTTTGCGAATTATTTATTGGAAATACAATGTCAAAAACTTAAGAGTGCATGTATGGGTTGTATAGTAATGTCTGTCTCTTGAATTTCTACTTAGAGAAGACAGATATTCAGACATCCCCATAGTTTTTTAAATTCTTATAATTAGGGAGTTGGGTGTGGTTGCACACTCTTGTGGTGCCAGATATTCAGAAGACTGAGGCAGGAAGATTATTTGAGCCCAGGAATTCTAGGCTACAGTGTGCTAATATCACACCTGTGAATTGCCCTTGTCCTCCAGCTTGGGCAACATAACAAGACCTGTCTCAAAAGATTAAAAAACAAAGAAGCAAAATATTTGTAATTAGACAAAAAGGTGTAGTCTAATAAACATACATTATAAAAGTTATTTTTAAGAGCAAATTCTACACTAAATCTTTTTCTAGTATTTAATATATGATTGCTTGTATTTAATAAATCATTGCTAAAGCAAATGATTTCTCACTTCTGAAACACAAAGATTTTCTATTTAAATAACACTATAAAGAACACTTGTTTTGAAGGCATAATTGAAATTCTTTCTTTTTTTGTTTTTTAAATTTTGAGACGGAGTCTTCTGTTGCCAGGCTGGAGTGTAGTGGTGCAATCTCGACTCACTACAACCTCTGCCTCCCAGGTTCAAGCTATTCTCCTGCCTCAGCCTCCTGAGTAGCTGGAACTGCAGGCACACGTCGCCATGCCCAGCTAATTTCTGTAATTTTAGTAGAGACGGGGTTTCACTATGTTGGCCACGATGGTCTTGATCTCTTGACCTCATGATCTTACCCCCTCAGCTTCCCAAAGTGCTGGGATTACAGATATGAGCCAAAATTATTTAGTTAAATATATTCTCTATGTTGATACACAAGAATACTAATGTTCTAGATTAAGCTATTTTGTCTCTCAATATGGAAAAAGTGTTGTTGAGAGGGAACATCCACAGGAATAAATGGAGACAAAATTTTGGAAATTTTTGCCAGTATTTGTTACTTAGAAAATATGTTTGAGGATTCATTGTCTGGATGCATGGTACTGTGGCAAATGAGATGATCAGTTTGTGAAACACTCTACTCAAAGGGCCATCTCTTTGTAAAATAAAATGTTGTGGTATTGGATGTAGTAGTTGAACATTTTGGTAAATGCATAATACTACTTCCTTCTAAATATGTGAATAATTACTGGTTTTACTATTTTGTTTGTTTGAACATATAATAAGACACTTTTACTATAGAATGTGTTCCTGACAGAGCACTTACATTTCAGTGACAGTATAATATTATTTTTTGTTTTACTTTGAAATGGAAATTTTCATAATGATGTAACATTTGAGAAAAAAATAAATGACCCAGAAAAGACACTGCATATAGCATTCGGGTTCAGTGTATGCATATATGTGTTCATATACCAAAGGAAGGCTTTTATTTTATCATACTGAACACAAGAACCACATCTTTCCACAGATTGTCAACAATACTCAAGTGTAGAACATAATGTATGAAAGAATAAACCACAAGAAAACTAACAAATGTTCTCAGAAATTTTACTCTCAGTAATTTTCCTTCGCAAAATTTCCATGGAAGACAAGTGCTTGAAAAACAACATTATTAAATTCTTCTCAGTGAAATGAAGCAACCTTTCAAATTAAGAATAGTATTGTTTATCACTTTCAGGTCTATAGAAGACAAAAGAAGTGGTTATTAACTTTCCCTTAGAGTAAAAAGGTTTATTTAGAAGTGCTTTCTAACTAGTATCTTCTCCAATACAAATTGAAACACCTAGCTATTTGTATGTGTTGTAACATCACCTCAACTTATAATATCACCTTGGTTAAAATCATAGTCTTGGCCGGGCGCGGTGGCTCAAGCCTGTAATCCCAGCACTTTGGGAGGCCGAGGCGGGCCGATCACGGGGTTAGGAGATCGAGACCATCCTGGCTAACACGGTGAAATCCCATCTCTACTAAAAAAATAAAAACCCCGCCCCGCAAAAAAAAAAAAAAAAAAAAAAAAAAAAAAAAAAAAAAAAAACAACTAGCCGGGCGAGGTGGCAGGAGACTGTAATCCCAGCTACTCGGGAGGCTGAGCAGGAGAATGGCGTAAACCCGGGAGGCGGAGCTTGCAGTGAGCCGAGATTGCGCCACTGCATTCCAGCCTGGGCGACAGAAAGAGACTCCATCTCAAAAAAAAAAAAAAAAAAAAAAAGTAGTCTTAAAAGTATTTGATAAGCCTTAAGAATAAAATATTATTATCCTGGTAAGATAGAGATATTTAAACTCTATAACCTCAGGAACATGGTAAAATGAGATTGCTACTAATATATCAGACAAGTGCAAAAAGGGCCTTATTTAAATTGCAAACCATTTCAATGTTTATTTAATCTATAGACTGTTGTAGGAAAATAAGTTAATGAACTGTGTTAATCTTACTGAAGTCTATAAAAAGAGTTCAGGCTTTTCTATTAGTAGAAAAAATATCAGTCCCTTGTGTCTAGTTTTTCTCCTATTAGGATATTCAGGAAAAACAAATGGTGGTTTTAGCAGATTTAAAGCTAAACATGGCATGAAACTAATTTCTTAGGCACTGTAACAACATCTTCAAAAAGTATTTAAAAATTTTCACCTATCGTCCACATCTGAATAATCTGTAAATTAATTGCCAAGGTATCATAAGATGTTCTTAAAACATTGTGGACTTAATTCTTTCACCAGATATGTACTTATTCTTAGGAAACTTTTTTGGGATATACCCCAGGAAAACTAGGAAATAAAATAGGTGCAGTTTGTAGAGCTTAGGTACAGACCAATCAGATTGGATGCCAGCAGATTTGCTTTAGCACTTGTCAAATAATTCACTCTGTATCTAATCCAGAAGAGCAGTGTAAGGAAGGCAAGGAGTCACAGGTCAACATGTCAGCAGGCCTGTACTGTGAGCATTATAGATTGGAGCAGCAGGAGAGAGAGCTCTAAATGGGAGCTTTCCAGAGAGAAGGTCAGTATAAGGGTGAGGAGGACTGAAAAGAAAAGATTATGTGATCACGTGATTTAACATCAGGATAGTAGGCTTCATTAAAAAGTCATGAACTCTGTAGCTTATGTTCATCAATACCACAGTACTTAAGTTTCTTCATCTGTGTAATTGACATAGTAATGTTATTGTAAAAATGAATGAAAAATAAATTAAAAATTATTGCAAAAATGTATAAATGAATAAGAACAATGCATGGCACACAAAAAACCAATATGTAAGAGATGAAGGAAAGATGAGGATATGATAAGAAAAATGAAGAATTTAGAAAAAGTGATTACGAGAACTATTAACTTTCTGAAATATGTCATGACTTAAAGAGAATAATAAAAGTTTCCAGTTGACCTTGTTCATAGATACAATGTCCTTTTAGAAGGACAGGCTCATGTTATTTGCTAAATAAATAAATATAATTCTAACTCACAACTTGATATAAAAAAAGATTTTAAAAATCATATAAATATACTTTACTAGGAGATGAATTTCAGATTAAGTCTAAGAAAAAGCAAGTTATTGGACAACAAAAAGTAAATGATAATCATCATGGCGATGCAAAAGTAAAAGTGAAAGTAAATGTGTAGCTGAAAGAACTTGGGCAGTGAAAAGGGAGAAAAAATTAGTGTTGCTCACTAATATCCTTATCTGACAAAGGGTAGAGCTAAAGAAACTTTTCAAACCTTGATGGAGTTTCAAGAATATAATTTACAATAATAAATATAACAAATAGAAAAATAATAACAGACACATTAAAAATCCTAATTTACAGAGAGCAAATTTTGAAAATAGCAAAATCCTCATCATTCCTATGGAGTCAATAGATACAGCTTTGATTTCTGGTTTATCATAAAACAATGGCAGTATAACCTCAATTAAAATTAAAACTCACGTCTTCATCATAACTGTGAGATGGACAGTACTAGGAACTTCAAACTACCTGTACATATGGAAAATGAACACATCAATTCACCAGAAATAGCTCCGGACTGTATACCTAGCTGTGACAGAATACAGACACAGTAACTTCAGAAAGACAGATACCATGCTGAATGCAGAATACTGAGAGCAAATCTGATGTCTGGTACATTACAGCGATAGCTATTGAGGAATCAAAAGGGAGAAGCTTGAAAGGTTGTGGGATGTGTACTGAGAAGGCGCCACTTCTTTAGGATAAGGTGATAACATGGAAAGAGGAATCATCTCTTGGAGATTTGGTGGTAAAGAAAAAGAACGATCAGGAAAAGAAATAGCTGGAGTCCATTATCCTTAGCAGACTAACACAGGAACAAAAAACCAAACGCCACATGTACTAACTTGTAAGTGGGAGCAAAATGATGAGGACCCAAGGAAACATCCAGGGGAATAACACACACTGGAGTCTTTTGGAGGGCAGAGGGTGAAGTGTGGGAGGAGGGAGAGGATCAGGAAAAATAACTAATGGGTACTGGGCTTAATACTGGGTGATACAATAATCTGTATAACAAACTTCCATGAGACAAGTTTACCTATGTAACAAACCTGTACTTGTACCCCTCAACTTAAAATAAATATGTAAAGAAATAAGACATAAATGATCCTGCTGAAATACAAGGAAATTATAAATTCATAAGTCACGCTCTTAATTAGTTTTCTATTTTATTGCTTCTATAATAAATTACCATATCTTGGTAGCTAAAACAAGAAGTCTGAAATCATTTTCACTGAAATTATTTCACTTGACTTTCACAAAGTCAGGATGTTAGCCAGACCGCTTCTTTCTGAAGACTCTAGCGAAGAGTCTCTTTCTGGCCTTTTTAAGCTTCTAGTGGTTGCCTGAGGCCTTGGCATATGAGCCTTTCCTTTATTTTCAAAGTGTTTCACTCGAATCTCCGCTTCCATCATTGCTTTGCCTTCTGTCTCTGATCCTCCTGTTTCCTCCTTATAAAGACTGTTTTGATTATATTGGGTATACTTGCATAATCCAGGATAATTGCCACATCTCAAGATTCTCAATTTAATCACAAAACTCCCTTTTGTCATATAAGGTAACATTCACAGGTTCCAGGGACGAGAACACGAAAATATTTGGGGCCCATTATTGAAAATTACAGCATTGCCTCCCTACCCAAATAAAAGAACACAATAAATTTAAAGAAACTGCACTTTTCTGTACCAGTGGAAGAGGGCAGTCTTGAACTAAGAAACCTAGTTAGACCCCCACTCTTTCTTGTATGAGTGAAATAACTGTTATTGCTTGTCTCTGGGGAAATAAAATTGGGAAGTGAACAGAAAGTGGAAGACACCATCGATACAATGGTTCAGAAAGAAGAAAACATCAGAAAATATTTCAAATTATGAATTTTTCTCACCAAATATAAATTCAAGGCATCAAGACAACTGCATCACAATATTCCAACCAGAATAAAATATACTTGAAGAATTATCAGATAAGAGAAATACCTTAAATGTAGAATTCAAAAACAATACAGAAATGTATGAAAAACAAAGACATAAAACAAAGACATAAAACAAAAATTAATCAAACTCAGGAAAGAATCTTGAACAAAAACATCACATGCATACATAATGAGGGGTAATGAAAATCTATAACATATTCAACTAGAGTACCTGGAAGAAAAAATAAAACAACATAAAATAAATAATACATAATAATAAAATCAATCTAAACATCAATCTACACATTAAAATGAATTAAAATAAATTAATAAGAAATCTAAGGAATTATATCACATAAAGAAACATAATACATAAAATAAACATACAATAAGTATAACACAATAAGATGGCGGAGTTGAAATATGACGTTTCAGTCATATAAATTAATGTAAATAGGTTTAACTCACTTAAAGAAGATTTTCAGATTGACTCACAAATAAAACATAACTCTGAGCTGTATAAAAGAGGCCTAAAAATAAAGGGGCAAATATGTACTTAGGAGAAATGTTTGAATATCAAGAAAGTAGAAGTTGCATTTGAAATACCAGACAAAGGAATTCAGGACAAAAAGGAACTAAATATGCCAAACAAGATCATTCAGTATTGTGTAAGCCCCAATTCACAATGAGGTATAACAACTACCAATATCTACATATAAAGTGACATGATAATAATCTACATAAACAGAAACTACAGGAGACCCAAGAAGATATAAACAGAAAACACTAATAAGAGAGTTAGATACAGCACTCACAGTTAAATATAGGCCAAGTGAACCAAAAATGAGGAAATAAAAGTTGTGAACAGCATAATCCTTAACATGAAAGTTTAGGTGATGTCTCAAACATTTTACCCTGTAAGAAAGAATATATATTCTGCTCAAGCACACAGATAACTTTAACAAACAATTGTTCAAACATTACATTTTAAAACAACATCATTAAGTTCCATGCTGTAGAGAAATTACAAATAGTTTCTTATAAAATTATATAAGACTAGAAATTCAAAATAAAAATTCAAAAAAATCTTTCCATCTGGAAATTTGAAAACTTTCTATTGAAAATCTCCAAAATGAAAAGGAAAATATAAATCCAAATTGTAGAACTTGTAAAATATGACAGTATAAACAACTAATATGAAAAGAATACATTTTAAAGAGGTGGGCATTATCAATGAAAATTTAAGAATGCACATGCAAATCAACTCAATAAGGTAGAAAAGGCATAAGGTAAATCAAAGGGAAATACAAGATTAAGACAATAAATACAAAGATAATGAGCAATCAATAAATCAAAATGTTTATTAAAAGTTAATGAAAATAATTGAAAAATAAATAAAAGTAATTAGAAAAACAGATCTTCAAAATAAAAGATTATAAAGGAAAACTAAACATTGCAAAAGAAAATTAACACAAAAGGCATTTTACACAAAAGAAAACTGACATTTTCCCCAAGTTCATTAAAAATTTTCAAAATTTTCAAAAATTTTCAAAGCATTTTTAATGAATTTATATAAAGTGTCTGTTTTTGTTAATTTTCTTTGCAATGTTTAGTTTTCTTTTGTAATCTTTTATTTTGAAGATCTGTTTTTTCAAATTTTTTCATTTATTTTTGCCCAAAGAACAGACACTCCTCAAAATAAGTCATTTATTCAGCCAACAAACATATGAAAAAAAGCTCATCATCACTGGTCATTAGAGAATTTCAAATCAAAACCACAATGAGATACCACCTCACACCAGTTAGAATCACTATCATTAAAAAGTCAGGAAACAACAGATGCTGGAGAGGATGTGGAGAAACAGGAACGCTTTTACACTCTTGGTGGGAGTGTAAATTAGTTCAGCCATGTGGAAGACAGTGTGGCGATTCCTTAAGGATCTAGAACCAGAAATACCATTTGACCAAGCAATCCCATTACTGGATATATACCCAAAGGATTATAAATCATTCTACTTTAAAAGCACATGCACACATATGTTTACTGCGGCACTATTCAAAAGAGCAAAGAGTTGGAACCAACACAACTGTCCATCAATGATAGACTGGATAAAGAAATTGTGGCATATATACACCATGGAATACTTTGCAGCCATTAAAAAGGATGAGTTCATGCCCTTTGCAGGGACATGGATGAAGCTGAAAACCATCAATCTCAGCAAACTATCACAAGAACAGAAAACCAAACATCACATGTGCTCACTCATAAGTGGGAGTTGAGCAATGAGAACACATGGACACAGGGAGGGGACCATCACACACTGGGGTCTGTCAGGGACAGGGGGGCTAGAGGAGGAATAGCATTAGAAGAAATACCTAATGTAGATGTCGGGTTGCTGGGTGCAGTAGTATACATGGCACGTGTATACCTACGTAACAAAACTGCACGTTCTGCACATGTACCCCAGAATTTAAAGTATAATAAAAAAAGAAAATGTTGCTGAAATGCATACATTTTTAAGGAAAATACATGGATTTTTACTACATGGATTGTAGTTAAATTTGACTACGATAGAGGAAAAAAAAAAAACCAGAAAGTTTCCAAGGAAGATATAAGGAAAGTTATTAAAATTAACTACAGAAATGTACCGAGTTCAGATGATTTCACTGGGGACATTTAGCAGCATTTAGCAACAAGGTTAGAAAATTGCATTGCCACATAAGTCGTTCCAGAATATATGTAAAGTTGATACCTAAACCTGATGAATGGAACCCCCAAAGGAAAATTATACACAAAGCTTAGTAATGAATATTGATACAAAAATTATAAATAAAACATTAGCAACAGAATCTAACACTATATTCAGACATTAATACATCACAGTAAAACCTATCATCATTCATTATGTTTGTTTTTCTCAAAGTTTTTCAATGGCACTTGTTCTGAGTTTAAAATACATCTTTATGCTCACTGCCTCTACAAAGGATTCAGACAAATGACTCAAAGACAAAGACACGGTGAAGTATTCTGAATGACATTTGAACAGTAAGACTAGTTCTCTCTGTAAATGAAAGCTTTTTCAAAGAAAGTCAATAACAATAGTGAAGATCTGAATCATCCCTGGTGTACTCTGCTGTAGCTTTGACCCAGAGCACAACCAAAGAGTGGACTGAAATCAAAAGAAAAAGAAAATACCTTCACATTTCTTGGAAAATCCCTATTTCAGAACCCAGCCAAACTTAGAGATTTTGGAGAACGTTTGTTCTAGAAATGTGATATCTATTGAGGAAAGACTCAGTTTATTTCTGCCTTAGGAGAGTATTTGTGTTAGTTCAAAGACAAGAAAGGATTGAAATTACCTCCCAAATTTTGTTGATGAGAGTGAATCTACCACAGATCAGCTGACTTTCAAAATGTGAGGCAGCTACCAATTGATTTGCTTTCAGAATGTTCATCATAGTGATCTGGCATTGATCAATTAAACATGAAAATCTGTTATGGTATTGCTTGTCATGATTAAAGAACTGCCACTAATTAAAAGTTTAAAACCTGTTTGAGTCTTCACTTATAATCATTAGTATAGACTTTCTTTTCTAGAACTATGGGAATTCATTATTTTCATGACCTTGAATTTATTGTAGATTAGGAGATGCCCTCTCTAGCCAACTCGAATTAATTTAACAATTTTTTTTTTTTTTTTTTTTTTAGTTTAAAAGACTCATTCTTTCATCATCTAGTTGATCCTGTCGGTATGCATAGATTTTCTTACCAAGCCCTCTTGTTCCTCCAGTGTTTTAGAATTGCATCACTGCAGCACTAGGGTACAGAAAAGTTTATCTCTTAAGCACAGTGTGGTTTATATTATGTAAATTTACTGAGTTCATGTGTTATTCTTTTTACTATAAATGTAATATGGACTCCAAAGTATGTTTTCTGTCATGTACACCTTCCTGGTTTTCTGTTCATAGCTGTTTTTCCATTTCCTCATTGTTTAATGTCTTCTCATAAGACAGTATGCTTTGTGCGTGTTTCATTACTTAGTGAAGTTTAGTTAATCAATAACTATGTTATTTCTTTTGCGGAGGGGTGGAAATAATGAATGCTTCGACGTCTTTTTTACTCGATTAGGTTGACCTATTTGCGATATATTAAATCTTTTTACCACTCTGCAGCAGAGTTACAGACTACTGCGGCAGACACTGGTAATTACCTATTCAATATTTATACTCTCTACGGAAAGGCATAACTCCTATTTAGGGGGAGGTGCCCACTAAAAGCTATGTTACTTCCTTAGTAGTTATTGTCAATGAGATGTAATTCAGTAGACACTAGACAGGGCTTTAGGAAACCCCTTTAAAATTGGGCTGTCTATTGTCTCACGGTCATTTGCCATCACCTTCTCTTTTCCTATATAACTTTCCAAGAATGATAATGGGATGCTAAAAGCAGAGAATCATCTTCTGACATGCATAGTCTGAAGATTCCAAACAGAAACAGTAGAAGGTACCTGGGACAGTGAATGTATCATAAAACTACTGTTCCAACCGAATTAAATGAGGAGGAAAAACTAACTAATTTATTAAAGAAAGTTTTGTGTGTATGTGGGTGTCTAATAATTTTCTGCAAAATGCAGCACTAACTTCTATAAATACCTTTGATTAAACCTTATTAGTATATTTATAATGCCAGTGTATACTCAGTAATCATAGAGTAAAAATAATTACATTACTTTACATTGACTTAGTGTCATATGATGTGACCTTAGCAAATATACTTGGAATTATCGTACTAGAAAAAGATACTTGGAAATTGATATCTACAGGAATATACCTTTATTGATACATGTTGTACAAAACCTTTTTTTCAAGTGTTTGAATATTTATGTTTATTTTTATGAAGTATCCAGGATGGTATCACTGATCAGTACAAACAAAGGGATACAATTTAATTATTGATTGTTTGAAGTATTCAGACTAAAAAGTCAACTAAACTTTCCACATTTAAAAACTGCTTTGGCATCATGTAGATCTATTGGGTATATATGGTATTATAGAAAATAATACGATAATATTTTTAAATGATTCTACATGGAGATGATATTGAAATCTGTAGTCATAAAAATTATATCATCTTTTAAAATCTCCCTATGACAAGAGATGAAGCTTAGCATTTATTATCCTCCTACCAAGAACAAAATTTACTCTTAAGTGCCTCTGCTTAACCAACCTTAAAATGATTTAATTTTGGTCATTAATTCCTTATTAACATACTAAATGTAACAAAAAGGAGACAGATTTTATTGAATTTTAAGAAATCTTTTGATTAATTCTGAGATAAATGCTTCCTGCCTCATCTTTTCTTTGGCATAAAAATGTTACTCTCTCTGATTACGTAAAGTTTACTACATTGAATAAACAAGAACAGAGGGAAACAAAATCTCTGTTTTTAAATCTCTCTAACAAGTTTACAGGCCTCATCCTGCTGTTATCTCCAGAAATTCTCTAAGTTGAGTTTATTTAAACTCTTAAGTGGTTTACTATTAAATATATAAACAAGCACTTAACAAAATGTATTTCAAGGCACATAGATTGTCCCTGGGTCTAACTTCCCATCATACCTCTGTTAATTTCAAATAACATTACATTAACAAATGAGCATTTAAAATGACACAGGTGAGATATCACACAATTAAGTGTGATTTCAATATGATCTTGAGGCATTCAGAATAGTGTCTGTGTCAAGTGAGAAGTGTTCTAGCTTTGGATCTGTGTGTATCATAGTTTTTGGAGCTTGAGAAAGACTCATACTTTGGGGTTTAGTTTCCGAAAAGGAAAAGAATATGTTGACATATATAGTGTTTAATTTTTCTACTATATCTGAAAGCCAATAAACTTTGTAGAAGGATAACAGAAAATATTGTTCTGTTTCTAATATCTTTTCCTTCCAGGCTGAATTTGAGTTTCATCAGTTATCTCACATTTCCGTGTTATAGCTCGAGCCAGAAGGCAGGGCTAAAAGAATGTTGGCTTTGGTATCAGCAGATCAGAAAAGAGGTGGACTGCATCACAGTTTTACTGCGTACTCCCCATGTAACCTTTAACAAAGCAATTAACCTTCAGACACTCAGTTTTATCATCTACTCAATAGAGATTACTATTCCTCCAGATGTAAACAGTGAATGAGATAATTTTTGAAGGCACCTAATAAAGTGGATGGTACATTGTATGAAGTCAATAAATATTAGGCTAATTATAATTTTACGTTAAAAACATAGAGATAAACTCTGACATGGAATGGTAGTTTATTATGATTTATTGATGGTAACTCAAATAAGTTTATCAGATTCCAGGACAGCAGTAATCATGTTTCTTCACAAGATACGAGCATATTGAATTATGTTTATCCTTAATCATGTTTACTTACTGAATTTGAATAAGATAACAACATAATTGTACTTCAAAAGAATAAGTGGAAGTAGAACAGTTCTTATATTTTGATAGAGGAGAGTCTTAGTGAAAGCCTGGATAATTTAAGGATAATTTAGGAAGCACAGGAAGGGAATTTCTAAAGGATTGGTCTATGTTGGGACATTTTAAGAAGACCTAGGTCAGCAAGAGTTGATGAAGCACAGATCAAAGTGGAAGGAAATAAATCAAGTTAAGTGCACTGAAAATGAAATTTCCCTGTATTACTTCTGGTTAGCCAAATGGGTTTGGGATTTTCATCAGAGGTTGGGGAAGTTGTTCATTTATTTTATTTTATTTTTTTATTTTTGAGACGGAGTCTCGCTCTGTCACCCAGGCTGGAGTACAGTGGTGCGATTTCGGCTCACTGCAAGCTCTGCCTCCCGGGTTCACGCCATTCTCCTGCCTCAGCCTCCCGAGTAGCTGGGACTACAGGCACCCACCACCTCGCCCGGCTAGTTTTTTGTATTTTTTTTTTTTAGTAGAGACGGGGTTTCACAATGTTAGCCAGGATGGTCTCGATCTCCTGACCTCGTGATCCGCCCGTCTCGGCCTCCCAAAGCGCTGGGATTACAGGCTTGAGCCACCGCGCCGGGTCAGGGAAGTTGTTTATTAGTATCTCTTGTGGCTTAAATTCTGTACACATTTTTATGAATATAAACTGTAATCAAGGTATAGTGTTTTGTTTTGTTTTGTTTTCTACTAAAGTCCTCTAAAGTTGGGTGACATTAAATACCATATTTAAATTAACTAATTTTTCTTCTGTACTGTTGAAATTAGCTCACTTTTTGATTTTTTTTTTTTTTTTTTTTTGCCATGATGTGTCTGCTGTAATATCAATGAGTTATTGGTGAGGACGGTGTTTAAGTCTTCTGTTAATCTGTGCTCATTGTTACTAAATCTACTTCTAGCTGAGAGACTTTATATTAATACAATTTATGTCAGTTATTATAATTATCTATGATTTGCAAACCAAATGTAGACTTCTATGAAAAGGTTTATCTTGCTCACTGGTCACCAAACATCAACAGAGTAATAGAACCAATATTTTTCAAACTTACCTCTGTGGCTTGGTAATGATGACAAGATAGTCTAAACCAGCTTTCCTGCTGTTCTAGAATCAGTTAAAGTCATTTCAGTTAGTTACCAATGAATCATAGTAAACTACCATGTTCGACACCAGGGTCTGTCTGTATGTTTTAACATCTGATTTAGCACTGATGAGTACTAGTTCAATATCCCTTTCTTCTTCAATTATGGTTACTGTTTTTATTTTTATATCTGCAACAGTTATCTATTCTCATCTACTTTTAGACATATTTGAAGATTCGTGATCTTAAACAGGTCTAAAATAGAATTTTTAAATTGCTTATATATTCAGCTGAAGTTAGATCAAATATTGAAACTGAGAGGCTTTATGCTTTATTTTTATGCATCTTCATGCTTTTATATAGATATGTTTTGAAGAGTGTTTTTTGTGAAGCATATATATATATCACAAAATCAAAAGTGTATATTGTATATCCTTCACAAAAGCATGACAATAACCATTAAACTCTATGTTCTCAATTACATGCTTATGAGAGACTAAATATAGAAATAATAGTCAAAGTATATATAATATTATGACTAACTTACAATCTGCAGCAACCAATTCATCTTGTTATCTATAAGTCAGACTCGTAGGAAATCAAACCGCTGTCTCTATGAAACTATCCAGATAGCGAAACAAAAGCCTCTATAACAATGGGACCCAAATGGCCAGGACTTGATTAGTAACTGACAGCTTACTTAATTTTTGTCCCTATTTCCAACTTAGTGCCAACCAAAAAAAAAGTCAAAAACTCAACCCTCACCTATGATGCCCCATTTCTATTTAACCTGCCTACAGCTTCCTCATGCCAACATCCTCTCGTTAGAACATACATAAACCTTTCCTTTTTTTCCACCATGAAGTTTTCCCACTGCTCTGCCTGCCTTTGACTCTCTGCGAAACCAGAAGGGGTGGCGCCTGACTCCCTTGCTACAGCAAAGTCTGAATAAATAGCCTATGTCTGTTCTCACTTGCTTGGTTTTTGTTTATTTCCGCAATTGCCTAAGCTATGTATAATGAGTTTAGTTTAATACATTCGGTGTGACCTTTTTTATATATTAGACTTTGTGCCAGAAACCATCGTTATCACAATGAACGAGATAAATGAAATTCATGCCTTCACTAAATTTACAATTGGCAAAGAAAATAAGCAGGTAAATACAAAATATTAGCAAGATGGTTTAACTGTGAAGACTCAGCTAGGTTGTTATGGGAACACAGAGCAACCTGTATAGGGGAAAGATTCTGTAGCTAAAAGACAACAGTACATATCTAATACGTTTTTACTATAAACATTTAGTAAATGATTTAATAAATGCAATCAGTTATATGTATTATTTCTAATTAATTCCTTTATTTACAAAACGATTATCATTTTCATTATTATTGCTTAAAATACTTGCAATATACATTCCTTAAATATGCCTTCAGATTTGCTTTTATGCTGATATATATTCAGCTCAGCATATCTTTCCCGTTTAGGACTAATGAGCTCAGACACTTCCTTGATAAGTATTTAAAAAATGTTTCCTCTTAGGTTCTTATATGTTTTTTACTTTATACATTGATCAAATGGAAAATCTTGCTAATTTAGATTTGGTAATTAGAATTATCCAACTGTCTCATATTAAGACAACTTAATTTCAGTTTATAAAATAATCTCTGTAAAAAAATTGGGCGTATTATTACACAACAAATTGCTTCTCCTCTGAGGATAAAATGGAATAGTAGCTATCCAGTGTATCGCTAGGTTGCTGAAATCTTTTTGAAATCCTAACTCTATCCAAGTGTTCAAATATTGTCCATCACAACCAGTACCTTAAAATTTTGAATTGTATCTATAATTTGGAACTAAAATTTATTATGCCAAATTCATAAACTTTTTTTTTTTTTTTGAGGCGGAGTCTCGCTCTGTTGCCCAGGCTGGAGTGCAGTGGCGCGATCTCGGCTCACTGCAAGCTCTGCCTCCCGGGTTCATGCCATTTTCCTGCCTCAGCCTCCTGAGTAGCTGGGACTACAGGCTACAGGCGCCCGCCAACACGCCCGGCTAATTTTTTTGTATTTTTAGTAGAGACGGAGTTTCACTGTGTTAGCCAGGATGGTCTCGATCTCCTGACCTCGTGATCCGCCTGTCTCGTCCTTCCAAAGTGCTGGGATTACAGGCGTGAGCCACCGCACTCGGCCTCATAAACTATTTTTAACAAGTTGACTAAAAATGAACTGCAGAAAATCTGTTTGTTCTTCTTCAACGATTTTTTTTTTCCATTTTCTTATTAGTACCTGGATATGTGAATTGTAACTTCAATTGGGTCATGTGACATTTTTAATGATGAGCAATGCTTATTTCTCATCTAACTTATCTCTAATGATAGACTATAATTCCTCACACTTAATTGGTAGTTATTAAAATTTGGGGATGTGCAAAATGCCTTGGAAGCAAAGAGGAATGTGTGATAACTCCGGTTGAAAGAATTATGGTAGGTTTAAAAAGACACCTGGACTTTGAATTTTAAGTATGATTTTGTAAAAGAGAAAAAAAGACAAAAAATATTTTCCCAGAAATATAATTTCTGGATATCTCCTGACTATAGAGTTATGGACTGTATGAACACAACACACGCACGCACACACACACACACACATATATATACACACACACATTTATACACTCGAAAATGGATATTTTTAAATTAATGGTGAAGCCTACAAAAAGTAAATAGAATCACTTAAAGGATGAAAACAAATTATAAATACCAAGCCAGGTAAATCACATGGTGATGAACACTGGGTAATTTTAGAGCATGTATTTAGATCCAAGTAACTTAACGGCTTCCACAGACTGATTTTTGGCTGGGATCTGGTCATGGAAAAAGTGAAAGAAATAAAAGCCTAAAAAAAAAAATTCTACTCTTAGGAGGATAAGATTCAAAAGCTATTTCTTAATCAAGATCTAAAGGAAACATAAAAACAATAATGTGAAGTAATAATCAAAGAGTTAATAGCAAATATTTTTCAAAATAGTTGACAAAGATAAATATGCATAATGGAAATTTTCTAGTCACACAGTAAAACTTTAAAGAGCAATAGGAAACTTTAAAAATAATCAGAAACAAAGGAGAAATAAAATATTCTGGTGAAAGGTGACTTCTCAAGGGCACCAGTGGAATCCAGATAGTAATCAAAATTCTGTAGAAACTCTCAGTCAAATAAAATTGCGTTTTTAGTAAAACTTTTTTTTTTTTTTTCAAAAAAAAAAAGGGTGGAAAAAATGAAGAATTTACAGTCAAGAGAATCGTATGGGAAATTCTTTTTTTTTTTTAATTTATTTATTATTATTATACTTTAAGTTGTAGGGTACATGTGCATAACGTGCAGGTTTGTTACATATGTATACTTGTGCCATGTTGGTGTGCTGCACCCATCAACTCGTCATTTACATCAGGTATAACTCCCAGTGCAATCCCTCCCCCCTCCCCCCTCCCCCTTCCCCATGATTGGCCCCGGTGTGTGATGTTCCCCTTCCCGAGTCCAAGTGATCTCATTGTTCAGTTCCCACATATCAGTGAGAACATGCGGTGTTTGGTTTTCTGTTCTTGTGATAGTTTGCTAAGAATGATGGTTTCCAGCTGCATCCAAAATTCTGTAGAAACTCTCAGTCAAATAAAATTGCGTTTTTAGTAAAACTTTTTTTTTTTTTTTTTTTCAAAAAAAAAAGGGTGGAAAAAATGAAGAATTTACAGTCAAGAGAATCGTATGGGAAATTCTTAAATAACTTACTTTAATAGATGGGAGCTGATTCTAGAAGCAAGGTCAAAAAAAGAAGAAACGATGACTAAAGATAATGATAAATGCTTGTATGTGTTTAAACAAGTATATAGTGTATAAAAATACTTGAATGATGTCTAAATTTTGTTGTTTAAAAATACATTAAATACTAGGAATTATAGCATTTAAGCAAAGTGAAAGAAATGTGATTGACATTATAGTAGCTTATGATCCTCCTATGTCTTGAGAAGAGAGTAAATTATTAAGAGAAGACACCGTAAAGCTAACATTGCAGGTTATCATTTCAATAGCAACTACCTGAAGAATAGAAAGAAAATGCATATCTTCTTAATCAGTAAAAATGAGAACTAGGTATCAGAATTTGAAAAAGTAGATCAATTTGAAAGTGTGCAATACTTCAGAAAACACCCACATGATCATCTCCATAAATGCAGAAAAGGTTTTTGTTGAAATTCAACATCCCTTCATGTTAAAAACCCTCAACAAACCAGGCATCAAAGGTACATACCTCAAAATAAAATGAACCATCTGTAACAAACCTACAGTCAACATTATACCGAACAGGCAAAAGCTAGAAGCATTCCTCTTGAAAACTGGAACAAGAACAGGATGCCCACTCTCACCCCTCCTATTCAACATACTACCGGGAGAGCAATCAGGCAAGAGAAAGAAATATTACAAATTTTTACAAACCTAATAATGAAGTTTCAAAATATATAAAGTAAATCTCACACAATCGCAATGAAATGGAAACAAATCCACCATTATATTGGAACACTTTTATTCTAGTATTTTTGTCAAGCAGGTATATATTTATTAAAGGAATAGAAAAATAATAATAATAATTGCCATATAGAAACTTCTGCCAATTATTACAAAATAAACATTTGAAAGCATGCACAGACAAGTTGTAAAATTAAGCATACATAATGAATTACAATACGAGCCAAAGAAATTCAAAGAAAAGATTTTATACAGAACAGTTTCTTACCAAAATAGGATTTTTATAAATCAAAAACCACAAAAAGATGAAAAAATAAATCTTCAGAAATTTACGTGTCATATACATTTCTAAATAATATTTCAGTTCAGATGAAATAAAAATGGAAATTCAGCAAACACAATTAAAATACTACTTATCAAACTTGTGAGATGTTGGTAAAGTAGTAGTTAGAGGTAAATAGTCTAAGGTATACGTATTAAGAAAAAGAAAGACTAAATTTGTGTTATGCATTTAGAAAATGAACACTAATGTATACACAAAGAAAATAAAAAGAAAGTATAAGAAAACTAAATTAATGAGATAGAAAATCAAGATATAACAACATTTTTAAACTCACAAAATGTGATTCTTTCAAAAGATTAGTACATTGACAAAACTTTAAAAATATTCAGGAAAAAGAAAGAGCACAAATAAAAATATAACTTCAATGACAGAAGGTATTTAAATATGATAAAAAACATTTAGACAGTTTGCTTATTAGAAAAATATAAATTAACAGAACTGACAAGAAAAATAAGTTCAAATAATTCCTTTAAATAAAAAATTAAGTCTGAAATTTAAAACTTTCCCAGGTAGAAAACACAAGTCCTAGATGGTTTAGAATGTATATGACACTCAGAATATTAAGAAATAAGTACTTGCCATAGTCTGAATGCATTTGTTCTCCAAAATTAACATGTTGAAATCCCATTTCCAGTGTGAGGCTATATGGAAGCAGGGCCTTTAAGAGGTCATTAGGTCATAAGAGCAGAGCTCTCATGAATGGAGCCATGTGGTTCTCTGCATAAGGCTGCTCACAACACACATCTAGAACAGAGTATATAAGACAGAAATGCACATAAGAGTAAATGAGATGGAAGTTTCAGTATTTTTAGAACTTAGTATTGAAAATGGCATCCCATCGTTTTTACAATATTCTGTTCATTAACAGCAAGTGGTCAATCAAGTCTAGGCCACAATCAAAGAGAAGAATTACCTGTAAAATCAAGAAATATAAAAGGACAGCCATTATCGGTGTATTTCTTCTGTATTTTTCTGGAGTTGTTAGCCAACTTAACAAGACAAGAAAAATAGATGTAAGATTAGAATAATAAGAAATTAATATTGCCACATTGTATGATTGTCAGAAAAATAGATTACTACTGACAAACTTTTATAATTAAAAGTTTGATAATTATGTTATATATTAGATCAATATAAAAATTGCATTTTTAAATACCAGAAATAATTAGTAAACAGTAAAACATAAGATATTCACCATTGAACAATAAATACAATGACTATATGGAAATTAATTTTTAAAAGAAGGCACAGGAGTTTAATAGAAAAAACTGTGACTATGATAATAATTATAGAAAATTACTTGTATAAATGAAGAAGAGATATTATATACAAAAATGGAGCAACAAGAAAACACAAATATTAAAGAAAAATTGTATCAGTTATTGTGAAAACATTCCACTTTTCTCTCTTTTTATCTATTTCAAAAAATTAAGCAGCCCACCTCAATAAAATGCATTTTCCTTGTAAATACAAATAGTATTAATAAAGCCCAGTCAATTAAAGAGATAAGTTGGAATTACACACACAATTGGAGACATTGTAAGAAAAACAAGAACTCTTCTAAATGTCTATTTTAAATATAATGATAATGAAACACTAAAAACAAAAACTACTAGATACAAATATTTGAAAGATCTAACTGTGTGCTATAAAACATAACTTAAAATCATCATGACAACAATTCAGTAAAGAGTCTGAATCACAATAATGCAAGTTGATTCCACTCTCAATGTTCAACTGCTATCAAAGTTTCTTCTCTTATGGCAGCTATAAAAAATTAAAAAAGAAAATTTGGAATTATATTTTCATACTGTTGTCCTCCATTTAACTAAGTAAGTTAATTACCTATTCTGAATTAGGTCCCATCATTTTGACTTTGTTTTTTTTTTTTTTACATTACCTATAATACATTGTCATAGACAAAAAGAAAAAAAAAGAGGAAAAAAAAGCCTTTTGTGAACTGAAATGGAGGAGATTTAAACTGTTTTATGTTTGGAAGTATAAACAAAATGATTTAACCCTAAGGATTTATACAGAGATGTGAGACAGATTGACAGTATTTTGAAGGTGACAATACACATCACTGAAGAAAGTAGTCAATTTTTTGATTTATAACATCGTGTAGAAAATTAATAGGATTAAATGAGGTGAAATTTCTGTATTGATGCCCTGTAAATTTTAATATCTCCCTTTCTCTTCCTTTTTGGTATGGATTTTGTTCTTTAACTATGTAACTGAAAGACAGCAGTGTTGTTTCAACCCAAGTTTTAACTTATGTTACTGAAGTAGGAAGAAAGAACTTCCTATAGACCCAGACATCACTTTAGAGGGTTTTCTTGCAGGGGTAAGTGTCAGTTATACTCTCTTCACACTGATAATAAATTAAGATTATATGTTACTCCCGTTTGATTTTCCTTGACATATTATAATAATTGTTAAGATGCTAATTAGCAGATTGTGAGTTTGTTCACCAGTTTAATACATTTTGGATTTTTTTAAGTACAGGAGCAAATTAGGATGACGTATGACACACAATCACCATAACAGGATAGCAAACAAAAGAAGATAAATGAATATGTATATAGTTGAAGTTACTATTTTATTTTATTTTTGGAGAAGAAAGATAATGGTTGATCTACTCTTAGTGGAAACTTCCATTAGATTGGCAATGTAGTAGGCCCTTCTGATATGGTTTGGCTGTATCCCTACCCAAATCTCATATTGCATTATAGCTCCCATAATTCCCATGTGTTGTGGGAGGCACCCTGTGGGAGGTGATTGAATCATGGGGGTGTGTTTTTCCCATGCTGTTCTTGTGATAGTGAATAAGTCTCAAGAGATCAAATGGTTTTATAAAGGGCAGTTTCCCTGCACACTCTCTCTTGCCTATTGCACCATGTAAGACTATATTTGCTCCTCCTTCACTTTCTGCCATGATTGTGAAGACTCTCCGGACATGAAACCTATTTTTCTTTATAAATTACCCAGTCTTGGGTATGTTTTTATTAGCAGCATGAGAAGGGACTAATATACCTCCTGAGGGTTGAATTGAAGTGAACTGAATTGAATTGACCTCTACTATTAGAAAGGTAAATTATTTTTATTTTATGACATGATTTTTGCATTTTTGATTCACTGACAATATAAAAAATAAGCACTTTGTCAGTGAACATTCTAGAAACCCTCAGTCTACTCGCATGAAGATTGTGCCTGCTGAAATTATTTATTCAAGGTAGATTAATGAAGCCCCTTGTTCACGTTTTATGTAAAGCTGTTAAATGTGCTGTAGAATAAAATTTCTGTTATTCTACTAAAACTAAATTTTAAAAACAGTAAAATTAGTTTTTAACATCTTTATATGCAGACAAAGATACCTGGCATATTGTAGACATCAGTGAAGAGCAAATAAATAAATAAATGGGTCAATAGCATTCTAGATAACTATAAATGATTATTTCTGTTTTTACCTATTTGCTGTTTCATTATCATACGTAAGTTCCACAGTGTTTGTAGAATGCCAATCTTACATTTGCTTTGAGGTAGAATATGCTGAAAGGAAAATGTAATCTCTAGGTGACCAGTCACACATTATAATGGAATAGCATAAAATGATACATAGAAATAAAACAAGGATATTGGCAACCTGTCTGGCACATCATGTGCCAATTCTATCCTTTCAGAAAATCTCCCTTTAGTGACTATGCAGTCTAATTGGTGTTGGAGTTTGATTTGTGACTGATGAAAGCAGCTTATATCTGGGTGCCAACACAATCACCTGGAAAGGAAGGAGATCTGTTGTCATGTAGACCCTTAACAAAACCTGATGTTTACACAAAGACCCTTGGCACAGGGGCATCAAAGCCTGGAGCCAATCAACCACTGCAGTAAAATGGTTTAAAAGAGGAATAGAAAATGGTATGTTTTGTATTCCTTTGTTTGGTTTAATCAAGCTTGTGTCTAAATGGTAATCGATGCCATCAGAAGAATAACTGGCTTCCTACCTTGAATTAAATTTAGGTTTTTGTTGCATATATCAATTCTTCTGAAAATTTACTCATTAATACTATTTTTCCCATTTTACATAGTAAGGTATTCTATTTTTGGCCTCCTAAACCCTCATATTTGGGTCTCCTCTATAAAAGTAAAAACTTAAACATAACTTATGACTTACATAAAGCCCAAAATATTTTTTTAAAGAGATTAATAAGTGTTAACAAAAGTTATTTGAATTATTTTGCTAGGAAAGACAAAAATTTTAGATATAGGTTATTCCAAATGGAATTTCCATGACTTTCTCAAAACTTTTTAAATAACTTTATAGTGTGTTTAATAGCATTCCTCCAAAATTCATATGCACCTAAAACCTGTGAATAGAATGTTATTTGGAAACATGATCTTAGAAAATGTAATTGAGCTGATGTAGACCCAAATTCAATAAGACTTCTGTTCTTATAATAAGCAGAAAATTCGGACACACAAACACAGACACAGAAAGAAGGACATGGGAAAATTGGAACACCAAAGATTGCTTATAGCCAACAGAATTTTCCCCTACGGGGTTAAGAGGAATCATGGCTTGCTTACAACTTGATTTGGAACTTCTAGTCTCTGGAACTGTGAGATAAAAATGTCTATTGTTTTAATAGATACATTTTTGGTAATTTGTATAGTAGGTTCAGGAAACAAATTCAAGTTTTGGTATTGAGAAGTTAGGTACTGGTATAACAAATGCATTAAAATGTGAAAGTGGCTATTTAAACACATGAAAATATTTGTTACTTATGCAAAAAAAAAAATGTGTTCTAGGTTGGATGTGGTGGAATTCTAGGTTGGAATTACACGCCAGTAATTCCAACACTTTGGGAGGCTGAGGCTGGCAGATCACAAGGTCAGGAGTTGGAGACCAGCCTGACTAACATGGTGAAACCCCATCTCTACTAAAAATACAAAAATTTGCTGGGCGTGGTGGTGTACACCTGTAATCCCAGCTACTCTGGAGGCTGAGGCAGGAGAATCGCTTGAACCCAGGAGGTGGAGGTTGCAGTGAGCCGAGATTATCCCACTGCATTCCAGCCTGGGCTAAAGAGTGAGACTCCATCTCAAAAAAAAAAAAAAAAGTTCTATTAAAGGTAACAAGTAGAGCCTATTAATGATTGGAGGCACATGATAAAAAAAAAAAAAAAAAAAAAAAAAAAGACTAAACTGCTTTGAAGGGAATACTTGTATATACAGACATTACTGTTGATTCCGGTGAGGGCTCTGAAAGTAATGAGGAGAGCTAGAGAGAAAGCCTCTACTACCTGAGAGAATACATATATTATGAGCAGAATGTTGCTAGATTATGAACATTAATAGTTTTTCTGGTGATATTTCAGATGGTAATGAGGAACATGCTATTTGAAACTGGAGGAAAGGCTATCCTTTTTATAACGTGTACGAAAACTGAGCTGAATTGTTTGCAGCCACTGAGTGGAAGATGTAATTTCTAACTGATTAAGTTGGATAGTTAGCTGAGGAGATTTCTAAGTCAAATGTGGAAGGAACAGCTTAGTTTCTCATTGTTTCTTTATTACAATTGTGACAGTAAAGAGATAAATTAGGGCATAAACTATTAAGTAAAAATGAATGAGCACTTGATTGTTTTGAAAGTTTTCAGTCCACCCAAATAAAATGATCTGAAAATTGGGTCAAGTGTGTAGTTGCACAATTGTATACTAAGATACTGGTTAGGCATATAAGTAGGTGTGTGACTTAAGGATCTAGCAACCATCTCAGTAGAATCTAGAAATAAAAACAAAATTATCGAGGAAGGATTTGTACAGAATGCTAATGTTTAATGTCATGTCTTGTCTTTATATTGACAGAAGACAAATAAGGATTTTGGCAATTTTATAACAGCAGAAACACTGCCAAAAAGTACTGAAAGGGACAGAAAAGGGACATATTTAAGATCAGAAATACTAAAACATCTGGTTTCTGATGTTTTAAGCCATCAATTTTGTGGTAATGTATTATGCAACTTTAGGAACCAACACAATCGCTAAAAGTAAAAAAAGACTCATTTGGGTGGTTTAGTACCTAAGAAAGAAATATGATATAGAATAGTGGGGAGATGCCTGAGATTAGCTACATGTGACTGTTTTGAAAAATATCTCTAATGTCTTAAGAATTAAAAGTTAATTAAAAGATATAGATCCAAGGTGGCAGATTTGAAGTGGCCAGGAAGAGCTTCTCCTCCTGAGAATGTAGAATATTGAGTAGACTGATATAATCCAAACAGATCTTCTGACAGAATGCATTTAAAGTGGAAGGGGAGACAACACAGACACCAAGGCTGATGAGAGAGGAAGCTGTGAACCATGTAGTGTTACCAAGTGCCAGGACTCATTTCTGGCCCTGAAGAGTTCCCAAGGAAGAGGAGAGTGAAATAACTGTGGAGTGCTGCACACCTGCCATTGACCTCTGAGATCCTAACTGCAGGAAACCCCACAAGCCTCATGGACATTTTACTGGGTGGGGGAACTACCAAGAGAGTCAGCAGAGACATAACTTGAGTCTGCACAGAGCCCAAAGGGTTTCACATGGGGACAACTGCAGTGGAACATGACCATAGTTGCCCATCCTCCATGGCCATCTGTCTTTAGATGGCATTAATCTTTGTTAACTGCTGGACCTGGAGAGAGTAGAGCTGTCGTTCCTGCAGGACTGTCCCCAGTGTTTAGAGCATGCAGCTGAGGGTTGCTGAGCTGAGCTTTGGCCTTCTGAAAGCATCTGGAAATGATGCCAATTGACTAAACCCAGCTTATACCACAATCAAACCCTTAAGGTTATTAAAGAATATAAAAGCAAAAATCCTCATCCAAAGTATAACCACTTTAAAAGTTAAAGAAACATCAGTATACACAGATGAGAAAGAACTAGTGCAGGAATTCTGACAACTCTAAAAGCCAGATTTTCTTCTTATCTCCAAATGATCAAACTAGCTCCCAGCAATGCTTCTTAACCAGATTGAAACAGCAGAAATGACAGATGGAATTCAGAATCTGGATGGCAAGAAAACTCATGAAAATATAGGAGAAAGTTGAAATCCAGTTCAAGGAAAACAATATAACAATCCAAGAGTTAAAATATGACATAGCCATTTTAAGAAAGAACCAAACTGAACTTCTAGAATTAAAAAATTCACTACAGGGATTTCATAATACAATTGGAAACATTAATAACAGAGTAGACCAAGCTGAGGAAAGGATCAAAGAGTTTGAAGACCACTCATTGGAATCAACACAGACAGACAAAAATAAAGAAAATAAGATTTTAATAAATTAACAAAACCTCCAAGAAATATGAAATTATGTAAATTGACCAAATCTACAACTTATTGGCATTCCTAAAAGAGAAGAAGAAAGAGTAAGTAACATGGAAATTATATTTGAGGATATAGTCTACAAAGTTTTTCTCAATCTCATGAGAGAGGTCAGTATGCAAATTCAATAAATTCGAAGAACTCCTGTGAGACAATATACAACACAAGCAGCTCAAGATACATAGTTATCATATTTTCCAAGGTCAAGGGTAAAGAAAAGATATTAATGGCAACTAGAGAGAAGAGGCCAGTTACTTGTAAATGAAATTCTGTTAAACTAACAATTGTGCTTTCACTAGAAACCTTACAAGCCAGAAGAGACAATGAGCCTATATTCTGCATCCTTAAAAAAACAAATATAAATTTCAACCAAGAATATCATATCCCACAAAACTAAGCTCCTTAAGTGAAGGAGAAATAAAATCCTTTTCAGACAAGCAAACACTAAGGGAATTCATTACCACTAGATCTACCTTAGAAGAGGTCCACATAGGAGTGCTAAATATGAAAACAAAAGACAGATACATGCCACCACAAAAATCATACTTAAGTATATAGCCCACTGACAATATAAAACAACTAGACAATCAAGTTTACGTAACAACTAGCTAAAAACAAAATGACAGGGTCAAATCTTTACATATCAATATTCACCATGAATATAAAGGGGTTAATGACCCACTTAAAAGGCATAGGGTGGCAAGTTGGATACAGAGACAACACTCACCTGTCTGCTGTCTTCAAGAGATCTATTTCACATGCAATGACACACATAGGCTCAAAGTAAAGAGATAGAGAAAGATGTAGCAGGCAAACAGAGAACAACAACAACAACAACAAAAATGAGTAGGGGTTAAAATTCTTATATCAGACAAAACAGACTTTACACCAACAGTGATTTAAAGGGACAAAGAAAGGCACATTTTGATACAGGGTTCAATTCCACAAGAAGACATAATTCTAAATAGATACTCAGCCAACATCAGAAACCCAGATTCATAAAATAAATTTTTAGACACCTCCAAAAAGACTTTGATAATGACAAAATGGTGACTTCAACTCACTGACAGTATCAGACAGATCATCAAGGCAGAATACCAATAAAGATATTCAGGAGTTAAACTCAACGTTTGATCAAATGGGCCTAGCAAACTTCTGCGTAATACTCCACCTAACAACAACAGAATATGCAATATACTCATCTTCACACAACATATGTTCTAAGATTGACCACATGCTCAGCCAGAAAGTAAGTCTTAACAAAATAACAATCATATTAGCCACACTCTTGGACCACAGCACAATAAAATATAGTAACCAATACCAAGAAGGTCTCTCAAAACTATAAAATCACATGGAAATAAATCAAACTGCTCCTGAGTGACTTTTGAGCAATGAATGAAATTAAAGCAGAAATCAAAAAATTATTTGAGACTACTGAAAACAGAGACATATACCAGAATCTGTGGGACATAGCTAAAGTAGTATTAAAAGGAAAGTTTGTAGCACTAAATGCTTACATCAAGAAGTTAGAAAGATCTCAAATTAGCAACCTAACATCACACCTAGAGGACCTAGCAAAAAAGGCCAACAACTCCAAAGCTAACAGAATAAAGGAAATAACCAAAATGAGAGCTGAACTGAATGAAATTGAGATGTAAAAATTCACACAAAAAAATCAACAAAAACTTTTTTTAAAGAATAAGCAAGATCGATAAACTGAGAGCAGGGCTAGTGAAGATAAAAAGATCAAAACAAGCACAATCAGGAATCACAAAGGTGACATTACCACCAACCCCACAGAAATACAAAAACCCTCAGAGACTATTATGAACACATCTCTGCACACAAACTAGAAACCCAAGAGAAATGGATAAATTCCTGGAAGCATAATCTCCCAAGATTCAACCAGAAAAATATAGAAATACTAGTTAGACCAATAATTAGTTCAACAATAAATTCAGTATTTTTTTTTAAAAAGAAACCAACCAAAAAAAAAAAAAAAAAAACCCACCCTGAACAAGACATATTTACAGCCAAATTTTATCAGACATACAAGGAAGAACTGGTAGCAATCCTGCTGAAGTTATTTCAAAAAGTAAAGGAGGAGGGACTTTTCCCCAATTTACTATATAAAACCATCATCATGTCTGTATCAAAACCTGGCAGAAACACATTGAAATAAGAAAACTTCAGACCAACATCCCTAATGAACATATATGCAAAAATTCTCAAGAAAATAACAACAACAACAGCAACAACAAATGCAGCAGCACATCAAAAAGTTAATACACTCCAATCAAGTGGGCTTTATTCCTGGGATTCGAAGTTGGTTCAACATACACAAATCAGTAAATGTAATTCACCTCACAAACCAAATTAAAAACAATAATCACATGCTTATCTCAGCAGATGCAGAAAATACTTTTAATAAAATTCAACAGCCCCTCATATTAAAAACCCTCAACAAACTAGGCATCAAAAAAAAATCTTAAAATAATAAAAGACATCTATCACAAACCCACATCCAACATCACACTGAATGGGTAAAACCTGGAAGCATTCCCCTTGAGAACTGAGACAACACAGGAATGCCCACTGTCACCATACCTATTCAACATACTACTGGAAGCCCAAGCCAGAGCAATCAGGCAAGAGAAAGAAATAAAAGCAATCAAATAAGAAGGGAGGAGGTCAAACTATTATTACTGGAAAAACCCAGAGAGTCTACCAACCAGCTCCTAGGATTGATAAACTAATTCAGTGAAATTTCAGGATACAAAAATCAATGTACAAAAATTAGTAAAATATCTATATGCCAGTAACATTAAAGCTGAGAGCCAAATAGAGAACACAATCTCGTTTAAAATACCCAGAAAAAGAATAAAATACCTAGGAACACAGCTAAGCAATGTAACAAAATCTCAACAATATGAATTACAAAAAAACACTACTGGGAGAAATCAGATACATGAAAAACAAATGATAAAAGACTTCAAGCTCATGGATAGAAAGAATCAATATTGTTAAAATGGTAATTTTGCTCAAAGCAATCTACAGATTTAATGTTATCCTATCAAACTAAGAATGTCTTTTTTCACCTAATTATAATCTATTATAACATTGGCACAGAATCAAAAAAGAGCCTGGATATCTGAAGCCATCCTAAGGTAAAAGAACAAAATTGGAGGCATCATACTAATAGACTTCAAACTATACTGCAAGGCTACAATAACCAAAACAGACTAGTGCTGGGACAAAAACAGATACATGAACCAATGAAACAGGTTAGAGAACCCAGAAATAAAGTCTCACACCTACGACCATCTGATGTTTGACAAAATCCACAGTAACAAGCAACAGGGAAAGGAATCCCTATTCAATAAATGGTGCTGGGAAACCTGGTTAGCCCTATGTAGAAAATTGAAATTGAACCTCTTCCTTTAACCATGTACAAAATCAACCAAAGATGATTAAAAGCTTAATATAAGACAATAAAACCCACAGAAAAAAATAGGAAATACCATTCTTGACATTACCCTTGCCAAATAATTTATAATTTAGTCCCCACAAGCAATTTCAACAAAGCCAAACTTTCAAAGGAAAAGAAATCATTCTACCAAAAATACATATGTATTCATGTGTCACTTGCAGCACTGCTCACAAAAACAAAGACAATGTCAACCAAGATGTCCATCAATTGTGCAGTGGATAAAGAAAATATGGTACCTATACAACATGGAATACTACACAACCATAACAAAACGAGATTATGTTCTCTGCAGTAGCATGAATGCAACTGGAGGCTATTATCCTAAACAAATTAACATAGAAAAAGAAAACCAAATTCTGACTTTCTTACTTATAAGCAGGGTACTAAATATTGAGTACACATGGATATAAAGATGGTAACAATAGACACCAGGGACTACTTGATGTGGGAAGGTGTGAGGGGAAAATGGATTGAAAAACTACCTATCAGGTACCACGTTTACTACATACATGATGGCATCATTTGTATACCAAACCTCAGTGATACATAATTTACCCATGTAGCAAACCTGCACATGTACCCCGAACCAAAATTAAAAGTCAAAGATCTAAAATCAATACCAAACATCATAATTAAAAGAACTAGAGAAGCAAGAGTAAACTCAAAAGCTAGGAGAAGACGAGAAATAACTAAGATCAGAGCAGAACTGAAGGAGATAGAGATACGAAAAATACTTCAAAAAATAAATGAATCCAGGAGCTTGTTTTTTGAAAAGATCAAAAAAAAAAAAAAAAAAATAGACTGCTAGTCAGACTAATAAAGAAGAAAAGAGAGAAGAATGAAATAGATACAATAAAAAATGATAAAAAGGAGATCAACACTGACTCCCCAGAAATACAAACTACCATCAGAAGATACTATAAATACCTCTATGCAGATAAATTAGAAAATCTAAAAGATGAATAAATTCCTGGACACATGTACCCTCCCAGGACTAAACCAGGAATAAGTTGACTCCCTGAATAGAACAATAACAAGTTCTGAAATTGAGGCAGTAGTTAATAGCTTATCAACCAAAAAAAAAAAAAAAAAAAAAAAAGCCCAGGAACAGATGGATTCACAGCCAAATTCTACCAGAGGTACAAAGAGGATCTCGTACCATTCCTTCTGAAACTATTACAGACAATAGAAAAAGAGGATCTCCTCACTAATTCATTTTATTAGGCCAGCATCATCCTGATACCAAAACCTGGCAGAGACACAACAACAACAAAAAAGAAAATTTCAGTCCAATATCCCTGTAGAATATCGATGCAAAAATCCTCAATAAAATACAGTCAAACTGAATCCAGCAGCACATCAAAAAGCTCATCCCACGCAATCAAGTCAGTTTCATCCCTGGGATGCAAGTCTAGTTAAATATATGCAAATCAATAAACGTAATCGAATGCATAAATGCAACCAATGACAAAAACCACATGATTTTCTCAATAGATGCAGAAAATAACTTTTATAAAATTCAACTCCCCTTCATGCTAAAAACTCTCAATAAACTAGATATTGATGGGACATATCTCAATATAATAAGAGCTATTTATGACAAATCCACAGCCAATATCATACTGAATGGGCAAAACCTGGAAGAATTCCTTTTGAAAACCAGCACAAGACAAGGATGCCCTCTCTCACCACTCCTATTCAACAAAGTATTGGAAGTTCTGGCTAGGGCAATCAGGCAAGAGAAATAAATAAACGACATTCAAATAGGAAGAGAGGAAGTCTAATTGTCTCTGTTTACAGATGACATGATTGTATAATTAGAAAATTTCATCATCTCAGTCCCAAATCTCCTTGAGCTGATAAGCAACTTTAGCAAAATATAAGGATACAAAATCAATGGACAAAAATCACAAGCAGTCCTGTATACAAATAATAGAAAAACAGACAGCCAAATCATGAGTGAATTCCCATTTACAATTGCTACAAAGAGAATAACATACCTAGAAATACAACTTGCAAAGGATGTTAAGCACCTCTGGAATGAGAACTAAGGAAATAAGAAATAGATAGACTTCTAGCTAGACTAATAAAGAAGAAAAGAGAGAAGAATCAAATAGACACAATGAAAATTGATAAAGAGGAGATCATCACTGATCCCACAGAACTGAGAACTAAGGAAATAAGAAAATAAAAGAGGACACAAATAAATGGAAAAAACATTCTATGCTCATGGATAGGAAGAATCAACATCGTGAAAATGGTCATATTGCCCAAAGTAATTTAGACATTCAATGCTATCCCCGTGTAGCATTGACTTTCTTCACAAAATTAGAAAAAACTACTTTAAATTTCATATGGAACCAAAAAAGAGCCTGTATTGCCAAGACAATTCCAAGCAAAAGAACAAAGCTGGCCACATCACGCTACCTGACTTCAAACTATTCTACAAGGCTACAGTAACCAAAACAGCATGGTACTAGTACCAAAACAGATATGAGAAAAATGCAACAGAACAGTAGCCTCAGAAATAACACCACACATCGAGTGACACCCAAGATGGCCGAATAGGAACAGCTCCAGCCTCCAGCTCCCAGCCTGAGTGACACAGAAGACAGATGATTTCTGCATTTTCAACTGAGGTACCGGGTTCGTCTCACTGGGATGTGTCAGACAGTCGTTGTTGGTCAGTGGGTGGAGCCCAAACAGCAAGAGCTGAAGCAGGACGAGGCATCACCTCACCTGAGAAGCACAAGGGTGAAGGGAATTACTTTTTCTAGCCAAGGGAAACTGAGACACACAACACCTGGAAAATTGGGTAACTCCCACCCTAATACTGCACTTTACCAAGGGTCTTAGCAAATGGCACACCAGGAGATTATATCCCACACCTGGTCCAGAGGGTCCCACACCCATGGAGCCTCCCTCATTGCTAGCACAGCAGTCTCAGATCTAACTGCAAGGCAGCAGTGAGGTTGCGGGAGGGGAGCCTACCATTGCTGAGGCTTAAGTAGGTAAACAAAGCCACCAGGAAGCTCGAATTAGGTGGAGCCTACCACAGTTCAAGGACGCCTGCCTGCCTCTGTAGACTCCACCTCTGGGGACAGGGCATAGCTAAACAAAAAGCAGCAGAAACCTCTGCAGATGTAAATGTCCCTGTCTAACAGCTTTGAAGAGATCAGTGGTTCTCCCAGCATGGAGGTTGTGATCTCAGAGCAGACAGACTACCTGCTCAAGTGGATCCCTGACCCCTGAGTAGCCTAACTGGGAGACATCCCCCACTAGGTGCAGACCAACACCTCACAACTCACACGGCTGGGTACACCTATGAGATGAAGCTTCCAGAGCAAGAATCAGACAGCAACACTCGCTATTCTATCTTCTGCAGCCTTCACTGCTGATACCCAGGCAAACACACTCTGGAGTGCACCTCAAGCAAACTCCAACAGACCTTCAGCTGAGGGTCCTGACTGTTAGAAGGAAAACTAACAAACAGAAAGGACACCCACACCAAAACCCCATCAGTACATCACCATCATCAAAGACCAAAGACAGATAAAATCACAAAGATGGGGAAAAAGCGGTGGAGAAAAGCTGGAAATTCAAAAAATCTGAGCACATCTCCCCATCCAAAGGAACACAACTCATCGTCAGCAATGGAACAAAGCTGGACGGAGAATGACTTTGACAATTTGAGAGAAGAAGGCTTCAGTTGATCAAACATCTCAGAGCTAAAGGAGGAAGTATGTACCCAGTGCAAAGAAATTAAAACGTTGAAAAAAGAATGGATGAATAGATAACTAGAATAATGAATGCAGAGAAAACTGATATGCAGATAAAATAATGCAGATAAAAGAATGATAGAGATGAAAACCATGACACGAGAATTACGTGACAAATGCACAAGCTTCAGTAACTGACTCGATCAACTAGAAGAAAGAGTATCAGTGATTGAAGATCAAATAAATGAAATGAGGTGAGAAGAGAAGTTTAGAGAAAAAAGAGTAAAAAGACATGAACAAAGCCTCCAAGAAATATGGGATTATGTGAAAAGACCAAATCTACATCTGATTGGTGTGCCTGAAAGTGACGGGGAAAATGGAACCAAGTTGGAAAACACTCTACAGAATATCATTGAGGAGAACTTCCCCAACCTAGTAAGGCAGGCCAACATTCAAATTCAGGAAATACAGAGAACGCCACAAAGATACTCCTTGAGAAGAGAAACTCCAAGACACATAATTGTCAGATTCGCCAAAGTTGAAATGAAGAAAACATGTTAAGGGCAGCCAGAGAGAAAGGTTGGGTTACCCACAAAGGGAAGCCCATCAAACTAATAGCAGATCTCTCGGCAGAAACTCTACAAGCCAGAAGAGAGTGGGGGACAATATTCAACATTCTTCAAGAAAAGAATTTTCAACCCAGAATTTCATATCCAGCCAAACTAAGTTTCATCAGTGAAGGAGAAATAAAATCCTTCACAGACAAGCAAATGCTTAGAGATTTTGTCACCACTAGGCCTGCCCTACAAGAGATCCTGAAGGAAACACGAAACATGGAAAGGAAAAAATACTACCAGCCATTGCAAAAATGTGCCAAAATGTAAAGTCCATTGATGCTAGGAAGAAACCGCATCAACTAATGAGCAAAATAACCAGCTAATATCATAATGACAGCATCAAGTTCACACATAACAATATTAACCTTAAATGTAAATGAACTAAATGATACAATTAAAAGACACAGACTGGCAATTTGGATAAAGACCCATGAGTTTGCGGTATTCAGGAGACCCATCTCACATGCAGAGACACACATAGGCTCAAAATAAAGGGATGGAGGAAGATCCACCAAGCAAATGGAGAACAAAAAAAATCAGGGGTTGCAATCCTAGTCTCTTATAAAACAGACTTTAAACCATCAAAGATCAAAAGAGACAAAGAAGGCTATTACATAATGGTAAAGGGATCAATTCATCAGGAAGAGTTAACTATCCTAAATATATATGCACCCAATACAGGAGCACCCAGATTTATAAAGCAGTCCTTAGAGACTTACAAAGAGGCTTAGACTCCCATACAATAATAATGGGAGACTTTAGCACCCCACTGTCAACATTAGACAGATCAACGAGACAGAAAGTTCACAGGATATCCAGGAATTGAACTCAACTCTGCACCAAGTGGACCTAATAGACATCTACAGAACTCTCCACCCCAAATCAACAGAATATACATTCTTCTCAGCACCACATCGCACTTATTCCAAAATTGACCCCATAGTTGGAAGTAAAGCACTTATCAGCAAATGTAAAAGAACAGAAATTATAACCAACTGTCTCTCAGATCACAGTGCAATCAAACTAGAACTCAGGACTAAGAAAATCAATCAAAACCGCTCAACTACATGGAAATTGAATAACCTGCTCCTGAACGACTACTGGGTATGTAACAAAATGAAGGCAGACATAAAGATGTTCTTTGAAACCAATGAGAACAACGATACAGCACACCAGAATCTCTGGGACACATTTAAAGCAGTGTGTAGAGGGAAATTTATAGCACTAAATGCCCACAAGAGAAAGCTGGAAAGATCTAAAATTGACACCCTAACATCACAATTAAAAGCACTGGAGAAGCAAGAGCAAACACATTCAAAAGCTAGCAGAAGGCAATAAATAACTAAGAGCCGAACAGAACTGAAGGAGATAGAGACACTACAAATCCTCCAAAAAATCAATGAATCCAGGAGTTGGTTTTTTGAAAAGATCAACAAAATTGATAGACTGCTATCAAGACGAATAAAGAAGAAAAGAGAGAAGAATCAAATAGACACAATAAAAAATGATAAAGGGGATATCACCACTGATCACACAGAAATACAAACTATCATCAGAAGATAGTATAAAAACCTCTATGCAAATAACTAGAAAACCTAGAAGAAAAGGATAATTTCCTGGGCACTTACACTCTCCCAAGACTAAATCAGGAAGAAGTTGAATCCCTGAATAGACCAATAGCAGGCTCTGAAATTGAGGCAATAATTAATAGCCTACCAACCAAAAAAAGTCCAGGACCAGACAGATTTACAGCCGAATTCTACCAGAGGTTCAAGGAGGAGCTGGTACCATTCCTTCTGAAACAATCCAATCAATAGAAAAAGAGGGAATCCTCCCTAACTCATTTTATGAGGCCAACATCATTGTGATACCAAAGCCTGGCAGAGACACAGCAAAAAAAAAAAAAAAAAAAAAAGAGAATTTTAGACCAATATCCCTGATGAACATCGATGCAAAAATCCTCAATAAAATATTGGCAAACCGAATCCAGCAGCACATCAAAAAGCTTCTCTACCATGATCAAGTGGTCTTCATCCTTCGGATGCAAGGCTGGTTCAACATATGCAAATCAATAAACGTAATCCAGCATATAAACAGAACCAAAGACAAAAACCACATGATTATCTCAATAGATGCAGAAAAGGCCTTTGACAAAATTCAACAGCCCTTCACGCTAAAAACGCTCAATAAATTCGGTATTGATGGAACGTATCTCAAAATAATAAGAGCTATTTATGACAAACCCACAGCCAATATCATATGAATGGGCAAAAACTGGAAGTATTCCCTTTGAAAACTGGAGCAAGACAAGCAAGACAGGGATGCCACCTCTTACTACTCCTCTTCAACATAGTGTTGGAAGTTCTGGCTAGGGCAATCAGGCAAGAGAAAGAAATAAAAGACATTCAGTTAGGAAAAGAAGTAATTGTCTCTGTTTGCAGATGACGTGATTGTATATTTAGAAAACCCCATCATCTCAGCCCAAAATTTCCTTAAGCTGATAAGCAACATCAGCAAAGTCTCAGGATACAAAATCAATGTGCAAAAATCACAAGCATTCTTATACACCAGTAACAGACAGAGAGCCAAATCATGAATGAACTCCCATTCACGATAGCTTCAAAGAGAATAAAATACCTAGTAATCCCGCTTTCAAGAGCCAAATCATGAATGAACTTCCATTCACAATAGCTTCAAAGATAACAAAATATCTAGGAATCCAATTTTCAAGGGATGTAAAGGACCTCTTCAAGGAGAACTACAAACCACTGCTCAGAGAATTAAAAGAGGACACAAACAAATGGAAGAACATACCATGCTCATGGATAGGAAGAATCAATATCGTGAAAATGGCCATACTGCCCAAGGTAATTTATAGATTTAATGCCATCCCCATTAAGCTACCAATGACTTTCTTCACAGATTTGGAAAAAACTGCTCTAAAGTTCATATGGAACCAAAAAAGAGCCCACATTGCCAAGACAATCCTAACTGAAAAGAATAAAGCTGGAGGCATCACGCTACCTGACTTCAAACTATACTACAAGGCTACAGTAACCAAAACAGCATGGTACTGGTACCAAAACAGAGATATAGACCAATGGAACAGAACAGAGTCCTCAGAAATAATACCAGACATCTACAGCCATCTGATCTTTCACAAACCTGACAAAAACAAGAAATGGGGAAAGGATTCCCTATTTAATAAATGGTGCTGGGAAAATTGGTTAACCATAAGTAGAAAGCTGAAACTGGATCCTTTCCTTACTCCTTATACAAAAATTAATTCAAGATGGACTAGAGACTTAAATATTAGACCTAAATCCATAAAAAACCCTAGAAGAAAACCTAGGTAATACCATTCAGGACATAGGCATGGGCAAAGACTTCATGTCTAAAACACCAACAGCAACGGCAACAAAAGCCAAAATTGACAAATGGGATCTAATTAAACCAAAGAGCTTCTGCACAGCAAAAGAAACTACCATCAGAGTGAACAGGCAACCTACAGAATGGGAGAAAATTTTTGCAATCTACTCATCTGACAAAGGGCTAATATCCAGAACCTACAAAGAATTCAAACAAATTTACAAGAAAAAAACAAACAACCCCATCAAAAAGTGGGCAAAGGATATGAACAGACATTTCTCAAAAGAAGACATTCATACAGCCAACAGACACATGAAAAAATGCTCATCATCACTGGCCATCAGAGAAATGCAAATCAAAACCACAATGAGATACCATCTCACACCAGTTAGAATGGCAATCATTAAAAAGTCAGGAAAGAACAGGTGCTAGAGAGGATATGGAGAAACAGGAACACTTTTACACTGTTGGTGGGACTGTAAACTAGTTCAACCATTGTGGAAGACAGTGTGGAGATTCCTCAAGGATCTAGAACTGGAAATACCATTTGACCCAGCCACTCCTTTACTGGGGATATACCCAAAGGATTATAAATCATGCTGCTATAAAGACACATGCACACGTATGTTTATTGCAGCACTATTCACAATAGCAAAGACTTGGAATCAACCCACATGTCCATCAGTGACAGACTGGATTAAGAACATGTGGCACTTATACACCACAGAATATTATGCAGTCATAAAAAAGGATGAGTTTGTGTCCTTCGTAGAGACATGGATACAACTGGAAACCATCTCCTCAGCAAACTATTGCAAGAACAGAAAACCAAACACTGCATGTTCTAACTGATAGGTAGGAATAGAACCATGAGACCACTTGGATCCAGGAAGGGGAATATCACACACCACAGCCTATTGTGGGGAAGGGGGAGGTGGGAGGGATAGCATTAGGAGATATACCTAATGTAAATGATGAGTTAATGAGTGTAGCACACCAACATGGCACATGTATACATATGTAACAAACTTGCACATTGTGCACATGTACCCTAGAATTTAAAGTATAATAATAATAAAAATAATAATAATACCACACATCTACAACCATCTGATCTTTGACAAACCTGAAAAAAACAAGCAATGGGGAAAGGATTTCCTGTTTAATAAATGGTGTGGCAAAAACTGGCTAGCCATATGCAGAAAACTGAAACTGGACCGCTTCCTTACACCTTACACAAAAATTAACTCAAGGTGGATTAAAGACTTAAATGTAAGACCTAAAACCATCAAAATCTGAGAAGAAAACCTGGACAATACCATTCAGGACATAGGTATGGGCAAAGACTTAATGGCTGCAACACCAAAAGTAATGGCAACCAAAGTCAAAATTGACAAGTGGGATCTAATTAAACAAAAGTGCTTCAGCACAGCAAAAGAAACTATCATCAGAGTGAACAAGCAACCTACCGAATGGGATAAAATTTTTGCAATCTATCCATCTGACAAAGGGCTAATATCTGGAATATACAAAGAACTTAAACAAATTGACAAGAAAAAAACAAACAACCCCATCAAAAAGTGGGCAAATATATAAACAGAAACTTCTTAAAATAAGACATTTATGTGGCCAACAAACATGAAAAAAAGCTCATCATTACGATTGATTAGCGAAATGTAAATCAAAACCACAATGAGATATCATCTCATGTCAGTTAGAATGGCCATCATTAAAATGTCAAGAAATAACAGATACTGGAGAGGATGTGGAGAAATAGGAATGCTTTTACACTCTTGGTGGGAGTGTAAATTAGTTCAACCATTGTGGAAGACAGTGTGGCAATTACTCAAGGATCTAGAACCAGAAATACCATTTGACACAGCAACCCTATTACTGGGTATATACCCAAAGGATTATAAGTCATTCCACTATGAAGACAGATGCACACATATGTTTATTGGAGTACTATTCACAATAGGAAAGAATTGGAACCATCCCAAGTGCCCATCAATGATAGACTGAATAAAGAAAATGTGGCACATATGCGCTATGCAATACTATGCAGCCATAAAAAGGGATGAGTTCATGTCCTTTGCAGGGACATGGATGAAGCTGAAAACCATCATTCTCAGCAAACTAACACAGAAACAGAAAACCAAATACCGCATATTCTCACTCATCAGTGGGAGTAGAACATTGAGAACACATGGACACAGGGAGAGGACCATCACACACCGGGGCCTGTTGTGGGTTGCAGGGCTGAGGGAGGGATACCTTTAGGAGAAATAACTGATGTAGATGGCGGATTGATGGGTGCAACAAACTACCATGGCATGTGTATACCTATGTAGCAGACCTGCACATTCTGCACTTGTATCCCAGAACTTAAAGTATAATAATAAACAGTGGTTGACAACTTATATACCTATGAGACTATATAGGCAAATTAAATGAGTCAAACACATGAGATATTTATATACAAAACACATGGAGATATGTTTCATTTATGTAAAAAGTGTGTTCTCTAACAATTTTGTTGAGAAAAGTGTTTCAAAATACTTCCCATTTCTATTAAAATGCCTTTTCCCACTTTTGAAAAAACAGTGGTATAGCCACATGGTATCTGTGGCAGCTATTCAACTATGCCATCACAGAGTAAAAGCAGCCATAGAAAAGACGTAAATGAATGAGTATGACTATGTTTTATTTTAAAAAATATAGGTGCTACTTTATATTTTGTTCATGGCCCCTGAATTTGTCCCATAGGCTGATTTTTGTCCTTGATGACAAAAATTGACTAATACTTTTGTTTATTACCAGAGAGATGTGTAGAACTCTATGTCATATGGTACCCACCTTTAAATCCAAAGTGTAGGTGACATTTAAGTGGAATATGGCAGTAGCTACCTTATCAGGTAGGCTTTAGACTTTCTCAGCTCTGATCCTTTTTACACACTGATGCCCTTGAAGTCCATTTTTGAACATGTTGGTTTCCTGCACATACATCTTTATGAAGTCTCCCCTCAGTAATGGAAAATAGTTTAAAACTCAGTCTCCTAGCCTCTAGGTTTCCTTAATATTACCTCCCATTTTTCCACTAACGTATCTGGCTTAACAGACATACTGCCTTTATACAGCCTCTCTTTTTTTGGTCCTTCTATTTTTTCCAGTTTGATGTGTCCATACTCACAGCTAGCTGAAATGTCATTTTCCCTCTTATTTTTTTCTAGTGAAACTGCTCATCATCTCCCAAGTAGACATTTCCCCTGTTATAACTCCCCCAAGATTTATTTTATTTATGCTTTTTTAAATGGCATTTTATTATTATGTTTTGCTCTTATTCTTGTATAAGACATTGCCTCTTTATTATTATAAGATTTTTGATAATAGCCCTGATATCTGATTCATCCTTGATTGTTCTCAAGGTATCTCACTAGGAGCAAAATAAATATGTTTTCTTTGAACTAATGTACCAGGGAAAACCATGACATAGCTTTTTTGTTGAAGTTTATATTTTATATTTTTATATTTGTAGACTTATGCTAAATCACCCCATTTTGAATATAACCTAAATCACTCTTTCTGAGGAGGTTTTTTTGCTGTAGCTATTATTTATACACACACGCACACACACACATACACACACACACACTTATACATATATGTATGTTCTTTTTAAAAATCTCCAAGTATGGAGATTCTTAAAGAAAAAATAATCTGCGCAAAATAAAATAAAGGCATATTCAAGAACTGAAGTGCTAGAGTCAACACCATTGACCTTCACATTCCAAATGTGAAGGAGTCAAGACTCCTTCTTCATTTATCTCCTGGTTGACTATTAGGGAAAATTACCTAAATTCTTAATTTCAGTCTTTTAATCTGTTATATAGAGTTATAAAATTACCTACCTTATAGAGCTCCTATTAGGACTAAAGGCCTAGCACAGTGAAGCACATGGTTGGTGCTTCAATTAATTTTGTTTTTTATTAACACTAATCAATACTTAGTAGCATCTATCTATCTAATCTATCCATGGAAGTCTATCTAATTATATATATGTAGAATGTTGTATATAAGTCTAGATTTGTACACTCATCATTAATATCACTGTAATAATTTTCACTTTCAAACAACTCAAGAAGGATATTAATTCGTATTTATTTCTTCGGTCTGTTGCAACAGCTGTTAACATATTTTAGTTACGGCGCCATAGCTGATACCACACATAGTTCCTATGTGGTGTCAATGACAGCAACTTCTAAATACATTAACATGTATGAGGCTATAGTTAACCAAGCAATGTAAGAATTACACAAGTTGTAATAAGTTAAAATTATTATTCATATTGAGTATAGCAATTTATACTAGAATACAAGCAATATTTTAAGATTGAAAGATAATCTGAATCTACTTTTAACAAACACCATTAAGTTTTCATAATTTTTGTCTTTTCCTTTTAAAATAAAACAATATTGCTTCATATGCTTCTCTGCCTTTGTTTCTCATAAATTGAAGAAACAATATTTAAATTCATATTTAAAATATTAGAGTATCTTACTTTGATTCATAAATATAAATCATTAATAAACAGAACATTACAGACCACAACAATAAAAATACAACATTATTAAAGTTTAGAAAGTTATTTCACTATCTTTCTATATTTAGGCATTTAATAATTATTTTCTTCAGTAAGTAACACAAACTTTTCATCCCACATGTGAATTCCTTAAGGATTAGGATTTTAATAGTTGAGTTTGGACACTACTTCTTTGGTAACTTAGCTTTGAAAACTATAGTATCATTAATATCATCATAAGGTCATGCATTGCTGTTTTACCTACTAAACTGTACTCTCAGACTAGAAAAGGGACACACATTGTTTTTTCTTTTAAGTGACAAGGTCTCGCTCTGCCACCCAGGCTAGAGTGCAATGACATCATCATAGCTTATTGTAACCTCTAACTCTTGGGCTCAAGCAGTCCTCCTGCCTTAGCCTTCTAAGTAGCTAGGACTGCAGGCAAGCACTACCACTCCTAGCTAATTTTTAAATTTTTTGTAAAGATGGAGTCTTGGTATGTTGCCTGGGCTGCTGTCAAACTACTGGACTCAAGCAATCCTCTTCCCTTGGCCTCCCAGAGCACTGGGGTTACATGCATGAGCCACTGTGACCAGTTAGGATATGTTTCTTAACGTAATGTTTGAATATTTTAGTATGAGCTTAATATGCCCTGGGTTAACTACAAATCAGATTCTCTACCATATCAAAATAAAAGAAGCTTCTCTAGACAAGATGTAAATAAGTAAACATTTTAAAAGCTATTTCTAGCGAGTAGCAGAATTTAAATATACAAGTTTTGAAAACTATTGCTTTTGAGCCAGCCAGACAATAGGGCTGCTATTATAATGCCTCAGGTCTACAGTGGGGGAATATCTACATAAAAGCAAAGGACAAAATAGTGAATAACATGGCAGAACATTGTAGGTCAGGAATCCTGAAGCTAGGTAGTAAGCCCAGATTGAAGGGGCGTGGCCCTTGTATTCCAAGGTCTAAAAATAAACAACCTTAAAAGATTGCAAGAGTATATCATGGAATGGAGTCAAACATAAATAAAATAACCTTCTTAGAGCCTATAGTCTTATGAGTCAGAGACCTCATGCCAAAAATGAATGTCTTCTGTTACAGATTTTACATTTTCTTTTAAGCCAATAGAGTCAAAATTTAAACATTTATCTATTTATCATTACTAGTTAGCTATTAAAATGGCTCTCAATTGTCTTTGATCAACTGAAAGTCTGATAGTCATTTGGCCTTGGAAAACTCTCACCACTGTTGTCATATCCAACAGATTTGCTCTATAGTGATCTTGATAAGCCTCAAGAAACAATTCAAAAACCAATTGTGAGATAATTTTTGTGTGTATGTGTAAGCAAAGTTACAGAAAGCACCCTTAAGACATCACTTGGTACAAAACACTTGCAATAAATAATGTGAAGGAATCTATGCAATGTGTTTCAGTTTGTGTGATATTAAAAATGTACAGAATAATCTTACTTAAGAAACCATGTGATAAAATGAAAATAATCATTCACCTCTAGATAAGAATCTCAGTGAGTTGGAAAGAGCTAGGGACCTGTGCATTTGTGCTGTATTTTCAGTGGTTACAAATAACATTTTAGCATTCATTTATATTCATGAAGAGAAAGAAGACAAAGAGAGAGAGGCTCTGTGGAAGAAAAAACAGTAGTACAAAGGAAAATATCTTCAAAACTTAGACCAAGAGAATTATGATTCTTCTGATTTAGTCACAGTCATAATGAGTAAGAGTAGTGCTAAAAGGTCCATTATTATAGATTATAGCCACCACACCTTCCACGAACTTCAGCTTCTTCATTAAGGACCTAAGAGTTGTGTTCCTATTAGGAACTCTAAGTGAGAAGAGTTTTGGAGTTTGACAGAATTTGGGTAAAGCTCACTTTCTCCTCTTACGGTTGTTTTTGCTTGAACAAATTTATTAAACAATTTGAGTTTGTGTTTATTTGGCTATAAAACTAGAATAGTTTTATCTACATCAAAGACTTATTGTGAAAAATTAATTGAAAAAATAAATATTGGCTGCTCTGGTGTAATTAACATACTGCTTGGAATATAATAAATGCTGTTTAATGTTGATGCTCTTTCTCACCATTTTTTCCCTTCATATATAACAATTTGAACTCTAGACAGACTTTAAGATTCACTTTCACAAGCCCATGGTTGTCATTATCATTTTTTGACTACTTGTATAATAATTCTGCTATCAATACAGTAACCCTTTGCAATGTTTCTTCCTATTTCTAATCAACAGAAACCTTAGTCTCTTTCACATGAACAGCAGCAGTAAGCTAGTGTTCTTCTCATCCTGGACTGTTGCTACTTAAATATATGACTTACTATTCATGATCTCATTTTGTGTTTATGTCATCTGATAACATATGAAATTTTTTGGATTTCTGATTTTTGTCTTCTCAATTATCCTCAGAAGTATTGATGACCATCAGGCTGCGCGCAGTGGCTCACGCTTGTAATCCCAGCACTTTGGGAGGCTGAGACGGGTGGATCACCTGAGGTCAGGAGTTCGAGACCAGCCTGATTAACATGGAGAAATCCCATCTCTACTAAAAATATAAAATTAGCTGGGTGTGGTGGCGTGTGCCTGTAATCCCAGCTACTCAAGAGGCTGAGGAAGGAGAATCACTTGAACCTGGGAGGCAGAGGGCAGAGGTTTCAGGGAGCCGAGATCACACATTTGTACTCCAGCCTGGGCAACAAGACTGAAACTCTGTCTCAAAAAAAAAAAAAAAAAAAAAAGTATTGATGACTATATAATTGTATAAAATATTAAGAAATGTTTTATGGATCTTTGCAGCCAAAGTGCTCTGGACTTCACTTCCAGTTGACCTGAGTGTATTGTCTGTATTTTTTTCTATGGAGTTTCAAACTTTGCCATCATTCTACTGATTAATTTTTTCTTATACATATGATGATTATGAGACTTTGTTAATGTGTTGCTGACATTCTAAAGTACTCTATGTATGGTTCCATCTGATCTGGTTTTCTAATATTTGAATCAATAAAGAGATTGATGTCATTCTAAAATGCCTGACATCTAGCTGTAACTATTTCCCTTTCCAAATACAGACACTTCTTTAAGTAATCCAAGATTTGATCTAATTACAGATTTCCTGCATGGTAATTTTTTCCCACCTTTTTTGCCCTTTCCACAATTAAGATATCATTCTTTCCATCTTTCCTTTATCACTATCTAGCTAGCCAGGATTACTCAGAAATTACTACCAATGTCTTTATAATCTTACTACAACTGTACTCAGTAGTCTGTTAGGGATTATTTCTGTGGCTGAAAGTTGCATTCATTGAAGAGTATACATGTGTTCTTTCACTATCACCTCAATTATCTTTAGCTTCTGTTTCAGGTTATGCATTTATCCTTCCATTTGGATAGGCTCAAGATCTTGCTTCTTAGCAGAGGAAGGGAAGTAAATTTCAGGTTTCATAATTTCCTTTTTCTGCTAAATTGACTTGCAGTTAGTGAATATATCCTCTCTCTGATTTTACTTTGGTCGGTGTAACTAGCATCTCATTCCTTCCTTTTTAAAAAATCTTATCATTTTATTAGAACCAGGACATGATGGTAGGAATTCTTGATACTGGGTATACATCATACTTCCTGTCACAAAGGAATGAATCCTTATGCATAATTAAAGGTGTTTGAGATTTAATTTTAACTATAATTTAGACTCAAGTTTGTGCACTGATGGCTGTTGCAGATGTTGGTTACACTCTGTGTCAAAGAAAATATTACTTGAACTTTTAAAAATATGGTTTGATTGTTTGACTATGGAAAGGATCTGTAATGCATTTAAGCTTTGGTATTTAGGGTTCCTTCAGACAAACTACAAGACAGTATGTCCAAAAATATTCTAGAAATTTTAAAAGTAAAAATAAATAACCCCTGTCATAAGTAGGGTTTCCTGGGAAACAGACTCTGAGATGGAGATTTGCTTGCCTGTAGTTTGTTAGGGAGTGCTCTCAGGATCAACACCGATTATGTCCTGGTTATTAACATTCTATTCTAGCTCCTCGTTACTTATGTAAATTTCTGCAGCTGGCTTGAATTTCTTCTCAGAAAATAGGATTTTCTTTTCTATTGCTTTGGTAGGCTGCAAATTTTCCAAACTTTTATGCTCCATTTCTTTTTTGAAACTGAATGCCTTTAACAGCACCCAAGTCACCTCTTGAATGCTTTGGTGCTTAAAAATTTTTCCACCAGATACCCTAAATCATCTCTCTCAAGTTCAAAGTTCCACAAATCTCTAGCGCAGGGGCAAAATGCCACCAGTTTCCTTGCTAAAACATAACAAGAGTCACCTTTGTTCCAGTTCTCAACATGTTCCTCATTTCCATCTCAGACCACCTCAGACTGGACTATCTGTCAGCATTTTTTGTCAAAACCATTCAACAAGTCTCTAGGAAGTTCCAAACTTACCCTCATTTTCCTATCTTCTGAGCCCTCCAAACTATTCCCACTTCTGCCTGCTACCCAGTTCCAAAGCCACTTCCACATTTTCAGATATCTTTTCAGCAATACCTCACTCTACTGGTACCAATATTTACTATATTAACATGCTGCTGTTAAAGACATACCCAAGACAGGCCAATTTACAAAAGAAAGAGAATTATTGGACTTACAGTTCCACATGGCTGAAGAGGCCTCACAATCATAGCAGAAGGCAAAGAGGAGCAAGTCACATCTTATGTAGATGGCAGCAGGCAAAGAGAGAGATCTTTTGCAGAGAAACTCCCATTTTTAAAACCATCAGCTCATGTGAGACCCATTTGCTATCAGGAGAATAGCATGGGAAAGACCTACCCACTTGATTTAATCATCTCCCACCAGGTGCCTCCCACAACATATGAAAATTATGGAAGCTACAAGATGAGATTTGGGTGGGAACACAGAGCCAAACCATATCAATGCCTCTATCCAAAATCTTAGGGTCCCATTCAATTCCAGTCAGGACTATAATTTTAATTTATTATCTCCACTGCCCATATAATACAATTTCAAACAAGATCTTTGAGATTTTCTGCACTCTGGCTGTTCTGCAAGAGATAATAATCTCCTTAACAAACATCTAAGGAGGTAATGCCACCTTCACATTTTACTTTAAGTTAGTAATAATCACTCTCATTATTTTATTGTCCTTCTCTAAAGTGTGTGTGTGCGCATCTATCCCTCCAAATTAATCATTCAATTCCACAGTTCTTATACATACTTTTGTACCCCAACCCTCATAAATTTCTCTGAGATATTATACCTGCCATTTCAATCATTTATGTTGGTATTCATGAAAAAATCCAGTTAATCATCAGTGAAAGCTTCAGCAGCAATTTCACTTCTGCCTGCCAATGGCTATCAGCTTTCCTCCTACTAGGGAGGTGGTCTTCATTGTTAGGTGAGTGGTTGGCAATCCAGCTCCCAAATTCCATTTTTGAATCTTCCTCTTAGAATTCCTGGCACCAACTGTTGTAGGCTACAGTCCTCAGGGATCAGAATCTGAGAATAGGATTATTCCAGTGTGCTTGTGGGAACAACACCCTTGAGAGAGTGAGAGAAGCAGGACTGAAACGAGTAAGAATTTGAACTTAGATACAAACACAACAGAGGCTTCAGTTGATCCTGCAGGGAACACTGAAGTTGGGATGGTTTTTCAGAGATGTTCTGCTTCCAATCATGGATGCAAGCTGCTCTCTAGGAATGGGGCATTGCTTGAAGAAGGCAGCTCCCTTTTGGCCAAGCAAGATTCTTAGGATGAACTGTCAGACTGCAGTTTTTCCAACAACTGGAGGAATGAGTGTTTCAGTCTGTAAAGGATCATCTGCACAGTGCACCACACCACCAACTGCAATTCCTGATCTCCTGAAGTTTATAGCATAACAGAAAAAGCCTTATTTCTTTGGAGTTGGGAAACAAATTGTGAATATAATAAAGCAATGATAATACATTGAAATGTATTATCAATGATGTTTTCAGCAAATACGATAATGATTTATTTGCATTCCCTAAAAATATACATACAAAATTTGTAATTTGTGGATAAAAAGTTTTCTCTTTTCCATTCACCTTTTTTTTTTTTTTTAAAGAAAAAGGATATTGTGGTAATATCACTTATTATGTTTTCAGGTTTAAGTAATAGAGTAGCCAAAATGGGACTTAGATAATATAGTTACGTATGACTTCACTTAACAGTGAAGTGTGAGGTAAGCATGTTACAGAGTTCATTCAGAAACAGTCATGAAAACAGGGGACTAGGTTCTTCAATATTTTCACTCTGCCCCCAGTAACACCCCAAGGACGGCATCCTGGCAAAACTATTTCACAAATAGCAAGGAAAGGGGTGGGAGAGGAATGGCTTACCTTTGCTTTCTCTGTTTATGTCAAAGATAAAACTTTTTCTAAGCCCCTTTTCCCCTTGACCAGAAATTGTTCATTTGATTACTCCTAGTATTGCAAAGAGGAATGAGATTATTACAGTTGACTTAGATCAAATACTTCACATTGCCTGATACAGAGCATATTGTTTCCCAACTCAACTAAATTTGGACGAATACATAAGAAAAAGGGGGAATGGATATTAAATAGGCAACTGATTGTTTGCTGCAGTTATTATAGAAGGATTAGGCTGATGTGTAAATCAGGATGTGGAAGATGAGATGTTCACATTTACAGAATGATACAAGAGTGGGTGTTATTGTATTAAATAAAAATTATATTAACTCACTCAGGACCAATTTTTTTTTTTAAAACATTAAAGAAAACAGTGCTTTTGGAGAGTTTAAACAAACTCAATGTCTTGATGATCATTTTATGGCATAACATTTATTCTTTTGCATTAAATATACTCTTAAGCTTATTATCATTTTAATCTATGATGTATCCGTATGTCAATTAGAAATGATGACAGGTAAATTTTCACTTCAGTGTTGCTTTTCTACTTAAGTTTTTAAAATATTCTGCTTTTTTTTTTTTTTTCAGAAAGATGATGGAGTATACAGTTTTTTTACTAAAAGCATACAATTCTTGGGCTTTATCTGTCTAACAACACACACACACACACACACACACACACACACACACACACACACAGAGTTTTACCAATGTCCTTTGATAGAGGTATAGCCTTCAGCTAGGGCATATATGTTTTAAGATAATTAATTACATTCATGTACTGCAAAATGATGTTTCAACATTCGAAGTCAAAAAGTTAAAAAATAATAAAAGTATAAATTAAAATAGATTACGCCAGGTTAATTTGTTTTTGAAGAAGGAAAAGATTTTTTAAATAAATTTAGTGTAGCCTAAGCATTTATAAAGTCTCCAGGAATAGATAGTAATGTCCTAGGCCTTCATATTCACTCAGCACTCACTCATTGACTCACTTAGAGCAACTTCTAGTTCTGCAAGACCCATTCATGCAAGCACCCTATACAGTTGTGCCATTTTTTAATATTCTATACGGTATTTTTTACTGTATCTGCTCTGTGTTTACGTATGTTTAGATACAAAAATACTTGCCATTGTATTACAACTGTGTTCAGTATAGTTTTCAGTATGGTAACACGCTGTATAGATTTGGAGCAATATGCTGTAACATATATAGCCTAGGTGTGTAGTAGGCTGTACCATCTAGGTTTCCATAGGTACCCTCTCTCTCCAATGTTTACACAGGTTGAAACCTCCTAAAGGCACATTTCTCAGGACTGTATCTTCATCCCTAAACAATGCATAACTGGGCCGGGCGTGGTAGCTCTTGCATATAATCTCAGCACTTTGGGAGGCCGAGGC